>NC_052509.1:29087795-29167835 GCF_014356525.2 Nilaparvata lugens
ATTTTCAAATTACTCCCTCTTCCCCAATCTCCCGCTAGACGGCTAGCCTAACAGCATTTAGTTCATATGCAAAATTAGAACTTTCCACTATGGGTACAGTCCATGAAAAAGGTTGACAACCATTGGCTATTCAATGAAAACAAAAAGCAACTGAAATAATATTATTAAGGTTAACAATCTTTGGCTATTCAATGAAAAAAAGTAACTGAAACAATATTATTGTTAATGAGCAGTTTTGACATCATTTATTAAAATCATTTTAGAACAATAATAGAGAAATATAATGCTGCATTACACAGCACCTCAAGAACATGAGTCATGATTAAAATTATTCCATGCTCTTTCTCAATTTTTAAGTTCAAAATCGCAATATTATGGATTAAATTAGATTGATTTAAATTTTTTCAATTATTGAATTGAAGTACATAAGGTAATAAAGTTTGGTTTATATTACATTTTTATAATGGACAACAGTTTATCTGGCTACTCATTCACTTATTGTTTTCTAGTTCTTGTTGATTAGAAATAAAAATTAATCCTCTTTGTCACTGGAGACGCAGCATTCATGCGATCTGGAGAGTTGAGAGTAGCAAGTGATTAGAATAAGAAAAATGAATGTCTAGTCTATGTATTATTAGCAAAACAATGACATGCATGCATGCCTCAAGCCATAAATCCTGTCAGCAGTTGTTTTGTTGGGGGGAGAGAGTGGTGTGAACTGGTTTGTTGGAGAGGGAAGTGTAGGATGCCAATGACTCCCCACTACGTCCCCCTACAACAGTACTAATCAAGCTCAGACAGAAATCGTCATTTGCGTATACAAGCGCTTTCTACCGGTATAAGTGATACTACACATTAGGCGAAACAATAGTCGGTAAGAATGTTCCCTCTGATCCCTTCTCTGTGCATCAATCCAACTCGCTACCATCTGACAAAGGGGTCAGCAGTGTGAGATAATACCAAGTGTGATCAATAACAGTATTTTAATTAGAATACCTTATACTTTCTATGATCTGTAGTAGGCTACTGCTTCGACTTAATACTATGACCCTGTATTTCAGTCAATTTGATTCCAGTGATTAGGTTGAACCATTTAAATGAATCTTGAGAACATATTATTTCTGAAGATTTAGTGATCAATACTGTATATTGCTGATTCATCCAACTTATCTGGTGAAGAATATAGTTGGTCTGCTTAATAGCATTATCTAATAGCAACTAATAATAATTCTCATGATTTCTCTATCAGCATAATTATATTAAATATTTCTACAGCTCAATCCTTCGACTTGCTTCTGCTTATCAGATTAAAATTTCATGATTCAGTATTCCAACGATATTAGATACTTAAAATATTAACTCTCAGGGTATGAGTTCGGCCATCAGTGGAATTTAGATGAATAATTTATCTTATGAACTTTGAGCTTCTATAATTCGTATTATACTAATAATACTGATATTTAAGTACATTAACCGAGCATATTTGATACTTTAAATAGTGATTTATAATTTGATATTAATTTAATTCTGATCTGTATTCTTGATAGGACTTTTCCCTTATTTATAACTACTTGCGCAATTATGTTTAAATCAAGCTTGATTTCCAAGTAAAACCTGCAGCCGAAACTTCAATAAGCTATTGAGGCTTGATATAGGCCATTTTTAGTGAATGTATTCCATCAGTTATTCAATTTTGTTCTTCATCATTGAAGAATTATCATTTTCATTTCTAAATTTCCGTATATTTGTAATCTTATACCCACTGAGATGACAATTCAAGAATGAGGATGGTGGAAAAAGTGGAATGAGAATCATCAAGGCTCAAATTCATGAGCAATAAGACAGCGGTCCATTCTTGTTGGAGCAGATATTCAACAGAAGAGTGACTTAAGACAAAAGCAGGACGTTCGTTTCATGTCAGATGATAGGAAGGACAGAAAAATCGAATTGCGCTGGTGGTCCTGCTACGATAAGCTGGATTAATGGATTCTCAACTTTTCTTTTTTCCTCCGTTTTGTGTCTTCGTTCTTCCCCATTCGGGATTCGAAATTTATGTCTCAACTTTTTTAGAACTCACGACTTGGCCGTGCAAGGAGCCAATATATCAGCGTTATCAGTGCACGGGCCAATATTTTTGTCTGCAGTCATTGATTGCAGTAGGCCTACCAGTCCCAGCCCCAGCCGCAGCAGTCCTGTTAGCCTACCTTTCATCTATAACACTCATCTCGTGTCGACTAATGTCTGCATTTTTGAATCCTTCAACTCCTCAGCTCTGGACATCCTCTCCTGAACAAGAGATTATAATGAGGAAAGTGGAACTTTTTGGAAAGATTGGCATCAAAGATTGATGTGAGAAAAATTGTGCGACCGATGAATTATTGCAATATAATAGTACTCAACTATTATGGAATTGAATAGCATAACTCCGTTCATTCGTTTGAAGAGGGAAAAATACTGTTGCAATAGCTTTGATAGTGTTGATTAGGAAATTTTCAGACTAAGGGAATTTAGAGGGAATGTTTTAAACACAATTTTTGATTTCGCAGCTTTGTTGGGACTAGGTAGGAGGAAAACATATAAAAATCTCCCATGTACTAACGGAATGAGGATGATTTAACTGTTGTATTTTTCAATGTATTGTTTACACGCTTATATTATCTTCGAAATAGTGCGTTCCACTGACATGACCAACTATTTAAAAATGAGATAAATTCTCAACAATTTTTGTCGAGTGGAGTTTTGTGATATTTCCAGCAGTTTTCGAGATATTCGCTCTTGAAAGTGTGAAATTTAAAAAATCACAGGTTTTTTTGCATTTTTTCTCTCTTAGGGCTCAAACAATGCATCGAAGGAATTAATGCTTATCGTGGGTTTGTACATGTGGATCCAAGATGGCGGACCAGATTATTGAAGTCAGATTTGTAAAGTAGTATTTTCAATTTGAATAGGATTCCCAATCACACCCACCTTCTAATCACATTGTTTTATGAGATACTAAGCCGTTCTCATACTTTTTCTTTTCTCTCTGCTTTGAATAGTAGGCTATTGATTAATAATGTGAATGTCTTTGAAACGGTTTGAGATATCAATATGCTGTTTATCCATTCATTTTTCTTGAAATTTCATATTAAAATCATGTATCGCATGACCACCTTCCTATTGAAAAAAATTGCATTCAAAATGGCAAACCAGATTTTTAAAGTCATAGTAAAGTAGTATTTTCAATTTGAGTTGGATCCTCAATAACACCCACTTATTCCAATAATTCAATAATTCTTTATTGTCATATACAGTGCACAAGAATACGGTACATAGATAGATGCTTTTAGGCTTTAGGAATAAATATCAATTTACAAAAATTAACTGGAATATTATTGCTAAGCAATAGAAAGTTTGCAAGTTTTGTAAAAAAAATGTAAAACTTATTGCAATTCTGTTTTACAAAATTCGGAGCCATCAGTCGACGAACATGCCCACTATAATATATTATTTAATATCAAACAAAACCACGACATAGCCACCAACCGTTGGCCCAGAACAACTACATATACAAAAAAAAATCTGTTGTGGTTCACTCACACAACTTTCCTTGCTCATTGAACTGTGAGCCTCATTCTTAAACGAGAATAATTTAGAGGAATAACATAATGACGATTGGCAGCAGAATATTTGAAACTACGATCATACTGTATATGTGTATATATATAATTGTTTTCAGAGTACATTTTCCTTTGTGTAAATCAAAGACCTTGAAGATGCTTAGACTCACATGCAGCGCTAGTGTCGTACTTGGAATTGAAATCGGCCATTGAGAGGGCAACCTATAAGATTATTACATACCAATGCCTTTGTGATCTATAATATCACAAATATATAGATATAATATCTCGTGCTAAATACTCCAATGGCGGCCTTCAATTTCAAGTAAGAGCTATCATTGGAAAGGCATAGGCATTGTGGGTCTATATCTGTTCAAGGTCTTTGGTGTAAATATTGTGAAATTCGATGATTTTTTATAAGTCGTCAAAACTGCTGCTCTACAGATGAAATATCTCGACTATGTGTTCTTTTTATGAACTGCTCTACCTACCTACCTCATGCACGAGAAGGAGTTTACAAAGTCCATTTCTCAAGGAAGGGGTGGACCCCATTAGTTTTCAAAGGAAAAAGACTCATGCCAGTTGATAGAGCTGATAAATAACTATACAGGGTATGAATTTGAGATAAATCAGTCATTAAATAAATAAGTCATTTTTGAGAAAACCGTGAAAAACATGTTTCTTTCTGTAATTATCTGCCATTTTTCTCAAGAATATTACGGAGTTCCTGCAATTTTCAAAGAAATGAGACTCATGTCAGTTGATAGGGCTTATAAGTAGCATAGATAATTCCACAATTATAGATGCTGAAGAAGTAGATGGATATAAGGATTCCAAATATTTCACAAGACAATATGTTACTGACATCAATCCAACTCGCTACCATCTGACAAAGGGGTCAGCAGTGTGAGATAATACTGAGTGTGATCAACGACGGTATTTTAATTAGAATTCCTTATACTTTCAGTGATTGAGTTCAACCATTTGAATAAATCTTGAGAGCGTATTATTTCTGAAGATTTAATGATCAATATTGTATATTGCTGATTTATCCAACTTATTCGGTGAAGAATATAGTTGGTTGATAATTTTATTTATTTGTCAATAATAATAATAATAGAAAATACTAGAACAAGATTTGTCATGCATGAAGACAGGATTAAAAATGAAAGATACACCATTCATCCAATAAAATATATAATCACAATGAAATCAATGAACAAGAATAAAATATGAACAATAAATACAAAAACAATATGAGAAAATATGCAAGAAAAATATCACAGATGGCTTAATTAAAACTCTTATTCTGCTTATTAGCATCAATTAATAATTTTCATAACTTTTCTATCAACATATATTATAGATTTCTATAGCTCAATCATTCGGCTTGCTTTCTCCTATCCAATAAGGATTTTATAATTCTGTATTCCAACAATATCAAAAATTTCAAATATCAATCCTCAGGGTATGAGTTCGGCCATCAGTAGAATTTGGATAGAATAATTTATCTTAGGAACTTTGAGCTTCTTGTAATTCTTATTATAATAATACTGATATTTAATTCCATTAAGTGAGCATATCCAATACTTTGAATAGTGATATATAAATAAATATTTAATCCTCATCAATGTTCTTAAAAAGACTTTTTCCTTATTTATAACTACTTCCACAACTAAGTTTAAATCAAGCTTGATTTTCAAATAAAACCTTCGATGAGCTAGCTTTATGGAATTCCTATTAATTTGTTGCACTGAGGGCACTCTAAAAATTATTTTTTGTAACTCACGTGCATAGATTTTTTCACAAATTCAAAGATGTGGCATGGATTTGCCTCGTGTGTCCTATGCCTTTTTCTGGTGGGCTGCTGTCGTCCTCTCCAATGGGGGATGATTACTTTAATAACTCATGTCATGGAGCGACTTGACTGAGCTATGTCGATTACTTAATAGGAACTTTTAAAATTTTAACTTTGGCAATAAATAAAAATTAATTATTATAAGTGACACAGTCCGATGCTCTCATATTGGTTGGTGTCCCGGTTGATCCCTGGCAAGCAAGTGGGCAGTTGATCTTCCCCTAATTTTCGACGATACTTTCTATTTGTAAATTTACATAAAATTTGAATAGCTTCTCCTATTGGTGGATTTCAACAAATCCACAATGAAACAATTTGATACAGTCAAATAGTTTGCAATACAAAGGCATATTAATGAGTTATATATGAATATATTCACACCTGCATTTTATCATATGCTAATAACAAATGCTTATGCAATTTACAACGATTATAAATTTTTATAATTTCAAAAAGACCACGTGGTTACTTTTTTGAATATTTATTTTTAGCGCCTACCAAATACTGAGTTCTGATTGGTACATCACCAGATTTTTGTACAAAATGTGCTATTGTATTGATACGCCTAACAAAACTAGATCCCACTTCCCTTTTATTTTTATTATGTTTTCATGATTTTTATCTTCTCACATATACACAATAAATATTGTAACAATCCATTCTCGTAGAATATAAAAATAGTGTCAGTCACAGTCAAATTCCAAAACATAAAATAACATTTCAATTCTGCTATCTGCCAACTAGCAGTTAAGGCAGCTCTCGGCAGCTTATCAATAGTGAAGAGATAATATTTCGAAGAACAATTTAGGCACCTCTATCCTTTACCTCATTCCTTACTGGGAAATGATAACAGGAAAGTACCAGAAACAAATCGGCAGTGACAAAAAAACAGTGCGATCCCGGAAGTTTCCGTGTAGAGAGTTGCTGTATCTTGTAACTCGTGCGGGGTGTCGCGTCTTGTGTCGCGGTGTGTTGTGCTGTAGAAACCACATTCTGTCAAAAATATCCCGATACATGAAGTTCGCTAATAAAACCCTGTGCATGTATGCAATCATCAATTAACATCATTGGTGAGTACAAAGATTAACATTATTTTATTAATTGTCATTGCCAGCTTCAATCCATATTTCCCAGACCTAATTACATTTTATCCATGATCATCCTGAATAATATCAAATTTCCTCTCAAACCCTTTTTTCAAAAAGGTTGGCAAATGAATATTTTTGATAAAAAAAACCGTCAACTTATGGCTATCCAGAGCATCAAGTTGCAGTAAAATCCGTTGCACATGTTCCCTAAAACAGGGACCTGATATTGAAACCGTTACAATATTCAGATTTGTTTTTAAACGTTTATGTCCTCTATTTTGCATGCTAGAATCTACAAAACCCGTTAGTCCTCGTTTTAACGAATACTACCTACTTGCAATTATTTTGCTAGGAAGTATCTGACTGAATTGCAGATGTACAGCTCGACCGTTGTTGATATTGCCGACGCAACCGTTATTCACAAAGAACTTAACCTCAAATACAATATTATTATGTTTATTCAATAATTGATAAATGACTCTTATTTTGAGTTGTTACCAATAATCTTAGCCTTTATAGTTGTTATTATTTTATCTCCATCGTTGACTGATAATACCACTGATGATAAAAATTTCTGGTTTTCCTAAATGATACCTAATAATCCATTCCAATGAATGAATTTCAGTGGTGTCAAAATGTACCATTATAATGAATAAAGGAATCTGAATCTCTTCATATTTTTGGGAGCCTACTTATGCATATCCCTTCTCTTTCCCCTTCACTTGTATTCAACCTCCTCCTACCATTGCCCACCCCCATTGGCCAATGTAGGCTAGCATTAAAAGCCGTAACAATAACAGTTAAAAAACTTAGAGGCTCTGGAACTTTGACTGTGCAAGATTAAAACTTTTGACTTGGAAAGAAGTCAAAAAAAGAATGGAATTAAGCTGTGAGTTTGTTCTTCTACTTGTTCATAAAGATAACAATGATCAATATTCTTCAGTTAGCTTATAGACTGAACTGGTTTTTTCACAGTTTTCATTTGCTGTATAATCTTGAATAATGGGCATTATTGGACCATTGTTTTATTACTCTGAATAAAGAAATCTCACCAAAAAGTCCAGTTTCTTTTCTCGTGACAGGAAAAGTGAAAGAAAGATTGATAAATGAAAAGCAGGAATTGATAAAATTCGTAAGCCAACTATTTTGAAATACAATTTGGCTTTCTCATGGTAATATTGTAACATGTAGGTAGATAACAACTTGGAAATATGAATTAAAAATGAACTATTATTGATTTTCTATGAAACAGGTACTGTACATGATATCTATAATGATTTTTTTTTATTGATTATAGCTATGGGAAGAAAGTGACAAAAACAAAAACCAACGGTTAAATTTCTATTGGAATTGATTACTTGAATCGAAGCATCCTCAATAATAACTTAACTGTTGTATGATCTGATGTTGTTGAACAGTATAGAAAGCAATTTTGTATTCTGTAATATTATTTAAAATAATTTATAATATTGTAGCTTTCTGATCATTCTTTTTTTCTGCGACACTTACAATGTTACACTGAAACATAAGATTTGACGATCAAGAATATTATTGACTTTTTGTACTTGATATTTATCAGGATTAAGATTTGTATAATTATAGAAAAAAATGAGAAACAAACATGGAATTTGAAGTGATGAGGGAAGAGAAATTATTAATTAATATACAAGGACCAGTCCAGATTGAATAAGATTAGAATTGTATATTACATCGAAAAGATAAGACTGGATGACATAAAGAAAATTAGTCAATCCTTGAAAATAGCAATTCTTTTGAGTAATCAATCTATTTTCTGGAATCTTATATTAAATATTATATTAATCATTCTATTAATTAATAATAATGTATTTTACCTTCAGGAGTTGCAAAATCACTAGAACAAAAAGTTTTAAAAATCTAAAAGATAGGGATTGGACGATTTCCATTTAAAAAAGGAAAATTATTATCGAAATAATATTATTCCTGCTCAAACAAGCATAAATGAGTTATCATCATGAGACCTTTACCAGAAGTTACACTGTTCTTCAATATTGGAAATACATTACCATTTGTAAATAAGTCTTGATTTGTTGATTTTCAACCATGAATAACAATTCCATTAACAATAACCAATAACCATTAACAATATTTGAAAGATAACATCTATTTCCATAACAAGAAATTTGGAAGCATTGATGACTGATGAGCTCATTCATGAGGAGAACCCGCTCGATAATGGTGGATGGATTTCACTGAGCCGCAGAGTCTGTAACTGAAAAAATCTGAAATAATGAGATCAATGTACGCCTCCTCTATTTTGAGAAAACCCCTCCACAAGAAAACAGGAACTTTGCAGAGTTATAATTATATTATTCACCATGTTACAAAAATCAGAATCACCACTTTATTCCAGTTCAGAGAAAAAGAAAAAATCATCACTTTTTCAGAAAAAACCTTTTCTTCTTCAGAAAAATCTTTTGGACCACAATTCAAGGAAAATGTGTTATGATCAAGAAGAGGACAAAGGAGATGTGGTAAGAGATTGGGTTACTCGATCAGCATAGAGAAAAATATGAGGATTAAGTGATGTGAATTTTCTACGAACTTTGACAAAATGGTAGCCTTTTTAATGCTTTTCCTCTATCCAATGGTCATTTAGTCTTCTTTCACTTCTTAGATCTCGTTATCTAGTTGAATCAGGTTTCCCAGTTCCTATTATTCCTTTATTTGAGTTTTGAATTATTGAAGAGCTAATATTCCCGTACCGTTAATTTGATATATCTCTCCGAACATTGAACTTCTGTCTTTTTTCCAAGATACCACTGTTTCTCACTTATCAAAATAATGTATACCTATGTTACACCTCCAATGATCATGATCTCAAGTCATACAGGGTGATTCTTAAAATTATGGTAAAATAATTTAATATGTGATAGTAGAGGTAAAAATAAGAAAAAAAGTACATATAAACATATATTCATAAACGCTTCATTAGCGAGCTATACAGGAGTGGAAGATTTCGCCCGGAATTCAGTTTCTCTGATGAAATACACCGATGCTGAATTGTTTGGGGACTAGTTTTTCAAAAACGTATGGTGAATTCATATGGAAAAATTGAATAAAACTAGTCTGGAAGCTGTAGTGTGAGTAGTTTTTGAGAAAAAAGTTGAAATATGCAAAAAACTAAGTAGAAAAACACAGACTTCTACATTTGATTCTCAATAATTCTGTTTAATGATCAGTAAATAAATAATTTTTCGAAATAAAAATCGTAGAAAATTTTATTCTGAAAAGAATGATGTGAGCTGTGTGAGCTTAATTCGAATAATAGTTGAATGAAATGTATTCTTATGTGATACATTACACCACAAAAATTTGCTGTTTTATGAAGAGAGAACTAATAACTCATAGGTTGTAGCTGATTGCAAATAGAACTTGGATTTAAATAACAGCTGTTCCAAAACAGCTGGTTCATTTTGTTTTAAATAAGAAAATATTAAAAAGGAATTATCAGCTGGAAATTATTTTCAGAAATATTTTAGCTCACTGTTGAACAAAACAACAAACTGTGAGTTAGGCCAACTGTAACCACGCTGTTTTTTGTTAAATCTATTAACCAGTTATTTGTAACCGATTCACTTTGCATTCTTTGTGTTGAGTGTTAACTTTTTTAAAAATGGCAAGTAATTTTAGACATTATTCATACTTCGAATTAGCTGACATGCATTTAATGTATTGGATGGGACACTGTAATAGTACTGATACTAGATGTTTGTATCAAGAGAACTTTCCTAACCGAGTATGTCCAAGTTCAAGGTTTTTTGCCACTATTCATCAACGTCTGTCTGAAACAGGTTCTTTGATGTCCAAAGTGCACATTTATGCAGGCAGACCACGATCCACTAGGACTGTTGAGTTAAAGGAACAAGTTGCTAATGAAATTTATGAACATCCAGAGAAGAGCAAAAGAGAATTGTCAGTGCAGTTTAATGTCAATCAATCTATTATCTGGAATATACTAAGAGAGCAACAATTACATCCATACCACCCCCAGAAAGTTCATACTCTATTGCCACGAGACTGTATTCCCCATGCTGGTATTTGCCGATGGTTTCTAGAAAAACATGTTAACCCAAACTTTCAAACAACCATTTTATTTACCGACGAGGCACACTTTACAAGAACAGCTATCGTTAAAGTCCACAACCAACATAATTATTTGGTCAGCTGAGAAACCTCATGGCATCAATCCTAATCGTCCACATCATCAGTTTTCAGTAAACATTTGGGCAGGAATCATAGCATCTACTTCTGTTCGAGCTTCCTCCCAGGCTTAATGGCATATAATAATAATAATAAAAGCCTTTATTGGTTCCCAACACAATAATACAAAATAATATGTAGAAAGAATGAACATCTTTGCTAAACTGAAAATATTAAATAACATTACTGAATTAGCTAGCTTTTTTCAAATAGTCCAAACTCCATTATTAGTATACAAGATTAAATAAAAAGAAAATGCAAAAATGTTCTTATCATTTGATTTGTGGAAACCAGGTCCTCTATTGGACATAGGCCTCTCCCAGGTTCCCCCATTTATCTCTATCTTTTGCATACACTGCCCACCTATCCCCAGTCACTTTCACAATTTCGTCTTCCCATCTGTATCGCTGTCGTCCAATTTTCCTTCTCGTCCAGCTGGGCTTCCACAAAGTTAGACTCTTCGTCCACCTGCCATCCTCCAATCTAGCGACGTGACCTGCCCACTTCCACTTCAGGGTCTTGATAGTCTTCAGTACATCGTCCAATTTTGTTATCGCCTTGATGGATGTATTCCTAACTCTATCTAGCCTCCTTACGTCCAGTATACTTCTTTCTATCGTCGTTTGAGTTCTTGCTATTTTCTGTAGCACTGCTTTCTTTAATGCCCAGGTTTGGGAGCCGTAAATAAGCGCGGGAAAAACACAAGTCTTTAATATCTGTGTCTTCTTAACAGTACTAATCTCCTTATTCTTGAGAATACTTTTCAATGATAATATCTGTGTCTTCTTAACAGTACTAATCTCCTTTTTCTTGAGAATACTTTTCAATGACCAATATTTCCTCCATGCAATTGCACACCTACGTTTCACTTCTTTGTCGGTTCTGTCAGTGAAAGCAATCAGTTGTCCTAGATAAATAATCTCTCTTGACCAATTCAATGAACAGTCATCAAGTGTTATGTCTACTGTTTCCCCATTAGTCATGAGATGTGTTTTCCCTGGATTTATAATGAGCCCCGTTTTCTCACTTTTACCAGCCAAGCTGGTTATCATGATTTTTAGTTCCAATGGAGATTTGGCGATGAGAACAATGTCATCCGCAAAACGTTAATGATTTAGATATTGTCCTTGGATATTCAAACCATACCTATCCCACTTGAGCCCACTAAAAATGTTTTGTGGAACGGCATTGAAGAGAGACGGCGTGAGTGGGTCACCCTGTTTCACACCTTTCTGCACGCTGAAGATCTCTCCTGGTGAATCTGATATTACTCGTGCTCTACTATTGTTATATACATCCTTTATCATATTCAAGAAGGTTGCTGGAATCATTTCAAGCGACGTGAAGAGGAATGCATGTTTCAAACTATCAAATGCCTTTTTATAATCAATAAAGGCCAAGTAGACACCCATATCGAATTCCTCACATTTTTCTTTGAGTTGACTAACTGCTTGAAGATGGTCAATCGTTGAGAATCCACTTCGAAATCCCGCCTGCTCGACTGGTTGACGCTCATTCATAATTGATTGTAGGCGATATTGTAGCATTTTCATGAAGAGTTTCCCGAAACAAGATGAAATGCTTATTGGTCGATAGTTGTTGATTTATTGATCTCCTTTCTTGAACAGTAGAATTATGTCTGATGTTTTCCACTGCTGAGGTACCGAATGTCCACTGAAGATTCTATCAAACAGACTAATTATTGTTTCTGAAGAGATCGAGTACAGTACTTTCAGCATCCCGTTTGTTATCCTATCGCCTCCTGCCATGGTATTGCTTTTCAAAGTACTTACAACTGTCTTCAGGTCACTTTCTTCAATTGTTGGTACTTCTTCCTGCAAATTAATCTGCTCCAATACAACAGGGCTCTCAGATGTGTCCCGATATAGCTCTCTGA
The DNA here is from genome assembly GCF_014356525.2 of Nilaparvata lugens. NCBI lineage: Eukaryota > Metazoa > Arthropoda > Insecta > Hemiptera > Delphacidae > Nilaparvata > Nilaparvata lugens. Next base: position 29,100,480 of record NC_052509.1, read on the forward strand.
AGAATTCAGTAGCATTTTCAGAAATACCTTTCCAATTCCTTACAATCCTGCCACGTCTATCTTTGACTCCAACTTTCCATTCTTTACCGTCAAACAATTGTTTTCTCAACTTCTTTGTTGATCCACTGGTGTCCAATACATTTTTTATAATTCTGTCTTCAAATGTCCCAATATCCTTTCTTATATGGTATCTTGCTAATTTGCAAAGCGTATCAAACTCAATTCGTTCATGGAAACTTTTGTTCTTTTTCTTCTTCATTTCTTCTTCTTTAACAATTAATTCTTTAGTTTCATTGGTTATTTTCCTCATCTTTGTACTCATTATAGGTTCAAAAGCATTTTTCATGATGCTTTCCAATCTATTGTAGCTCTCTTGCAGACATACACATCTTTGTTCTGTACACCAATTCTGCAATCCTGATTCAAATTGTCCTTGTTCATTTGCTTTGAAAATATTCCCTACTACTTCTTCATTCCATTCTCTTTTTGGCCTCCTTTTGAAGCAATCTTTTGTCATATCAATGGATATGAGTCTGTGATCTGTATAAAATTTCAGACTCCCTGAAACCTCAAACTGCTTCACAATTCCATTGTGCCTAGTCAGCACATAATCTATTTCATTTTTAAACAATTGATTTGGTGAAATCCAAGTCCACTTCTTACCAGCTCGTTTCTTGAAGAATGTATTAACTATTCTTAATCCTTGCTCTTGACAGAAATCCACCAGTCTTTGTCCAGCATCGTTCCTTGTCCCATAGCCATATTTCCCCACTGTAAGCCTCTCACCCTCTTCCTGCTTTCCCACCTGACTGTTGAAGTCACCAATAATCAAAGTTATATGTTTCCAATTGTTTCTTTCCCTGCTTAGAGCTGCGGTGAGTGAATTGTAAAATGATTCGTGCTCAGCTTCCTCAGCCATTGAAGTAGGAGCATAAACTTGGAAAATATGTAACAGTTTTCCCTGGGTTTTCAACTTCATCAATGCTATCCTTTCGGATATATCTTTGAACTCTACGATTTTCGTCTTCAACTCCTTTCTAACAAGGAATCCAACACCTTTATGACCTGATGTCTCACCAAAATGGTAGAAAATGAATCCACTGCTCCTTTCAATCATTTTTTCGGAGTGTCTCCTTACTTCTGCTATACCAAAGATATCAATGCTAGATTCCTTCAATGCTTCCTCTAGTTCGATGAGTCGATCTTCTGTCTTGAGTGTTCTTATATTGAGTGTGCCTATAATTAAACCTGGGAGGTTTTGGTCTTGATTCCCCTTGATGACCAGTCGTTCTGAGGAATAACTATTTCCTGAATTCCTTACTTTAGATATTGTCCTCTTGTTTTTGTTGGTTGGTAGCCTGGTTTCCACATTTTCCTATTCATCCTGTTTTTTTGTTTCTTCTGATCTTGAATCCTCCTTGCGTTTTGCTTCCGATTGCTTGTTTTGACGGTCTTCTTCTTCAGTTTTATCAATATTTTTTGTTAGGAATCTTTCAAGGCTGTTTTCATTGGACTTTTTCCCCTTCTTCTTTGTCTGACGATCACGGGATTCCTTGCATTCTCCTTATTGTTTTGGACTCGGTGATGCCTCTTCACTTCTCGCTCGCTTAGAGGAGTTTGACTCTTGCTTTTGCAATTCCTCCAGGGAAAGAAGGGTACCATCAACCTTCAACTTATCTCCAATCATGAAAACTTTCCTTCCTTATTTTTTTAAACTCAAAAGGTGTGGGAATAATTCCTTCCTGATAGCCCTTGTATCAACTGAAAAGTCCTCCTTGATTTGAATATTTTTGAATTCTTGTTTTTCTTGAAGCTTTCTTTTTCCTCTCAATATCGTGTTCTTCGTTATGAGTGAATCGAATTTCACAATTATAGGTGAATTCTCCTTATTCCTGTTTGTTTTCCACAATTCTCTGATGAATTTCCCGTTGAAATCAGGAACCAGAAACCGCAAAATGTTTATTACTTCTTGATTCATAGTGGAAAGCTCTTTACTTCCAACACCGAAAGGCAACAAGTTGAACTTCCTATCTCTTTCTTCATTTCGTCTGTCCTTATTCGAACTTTCTTGCTTTAGGCGGGAGATTTCAACTTTAATCTCATCTATTTCTTTTCGAAGAGAACTATTCAATTTGTCGACCTTCTCATCCAAATCATCTAGCTTCTGTAGTTTTCCTAGAATTTGATCTAATTTATCCTCAATCTGAGTCATTGCGTACAGCGGTTTGTTAGTTACGTTAATAACTTACTCTACTTGACTTATGAAAACTCCATCGACGAAATTTACGCTAATCACCGACTACACCTCAGTCCTATCTGGGGATGAGCTGCCGATCCAACGGAATTGTTGCACTAAAGATGCACAACACTCAATTACGCCGCCCTCTCCTGAGGGTCGAGCCGTTACAACCCAGACTTGGATGAAGATTAAGCGATACTTGAGTAGAAATCGACTCCGATGTCAACAATCGATCTACTGCATGACACTTCGATACTAGCCGGCGAAATCGACTCGCTGTCACTGCCTAGTTCGCTGTCAAGGTCGCCTGCACTCGACTCCTTATCTCTGACTACGCTAAAAATAGCTGCTGTCGTAGAAATGTAATAGAATGCCGGAGTCGGGAAAATGGCGTCTCTGTGGAGAATGTTCATGCTTTCAACAAAACTACGGTAACTACTTACGATTTTTGAAACTTTGATGTTCAGGAATGGTATCACAATCTATACTTGAACTACGATAACACACTTTATAAATTCGTTTTTCAACTTAACATACTTAATTTGTCAAAAACTTACGGTGCAATCCATTCACTCAACTAACCGTGTAGCGCAGTGCAAAATGGCATAATCTACTTAAACTTTTTGAGAGAGGAGCTATTTATCTCACTTGAAGATGTAGCTTGCGCCAAAACATTTGGTTGATGCATGATGGAGCTCCAGCACACTTCAGTGTTGCTGTTCGTGAACACCTGAATCACAGGTTTCCAAATAAATGGATAGGTGGGCCAGTACCATGGCCTGCTAGGTCACCACACTTAAATCCTTTGGATGTTTATCTTTGGGGACACTTGAAAACCTTAGTATACAATACTCCGATTGATACCATTGATGAACTCAGATTAAGGATTTTGAACGGAATAGAAATGATGAAGCAGACTCCTGGAATATTTGAACGGGTCTGACAATCGATGAGAAGACGTCTCAACATATGCATTAAGAACAATGGATGTCACTTTGATCATCATCTTTAGTCTTTTGGTTTAAGTTGAATGTCATTTAGATATGTTACTTTCGAAAAAAAATAAAACTTCTCATAAAAAACCAAATATTTCATTTGCAATCAGCTACAACCTATGTTCTCTCCTCATAAAACAGCAAATTTTTGTGGTGTAATGTACTACATAGGAATACATTTTATTTAACTTTTATTTGAATTTAGTTTACACATCCTACATCATTCTTCTCAGAATCAAATTCTCTACAATTTTTATTGTGAAAAGTTATTTGTTTACTGGTCATTAAAGGAAGTTATTGAGCATCAAACATAGAAGTCTGTGTTTTTCTACTTGAATTTTTTGCATATTTCAACTTTTTTCTCAAAAACTACTCACACTACAGCTTCCAGACTAGTTTTATTAATTTTTTCAGGTATTTTTCCATATGAATTCACCATATGTTTTTGAAATACTAGTCCCCAAACAATTCGGCATCGGTGTATTTCACTAGAGGAACCGAATTCTGGGCGTAATCTTTCACTCTGTATAGCTCGCTAATGAAGCGTTTATGGATATATGTTTATGAGAACTTCTTTCTTGATTTTTACCTCTACTATCACGTTTTAAATTATTTTACCATAATCAAGAATCACTCTGTATAAGCTAAGCAACAAGTTTCCGTTTACATTGACACCGTTTGCTGCTGGAGCGATCGATGCAATTTTGTGTAACAAGTCAACAGAAATACTCCAACTTCTGCTGAGACACGCAAGTGACGTTTAAAAATTTAGAGAACCACTCCGCAGCTAGAATCCCACCAGGAGTAACATCCGAGACTGCAGGATCGAAATTCCCAAGGGAACCGGAACGGTTGAGGTTGAAGTGTGGTAGGAGGGGAGATTGGAGGAGAGAACTGTTCAAACTGTTCATCCTCCTCTTTTTGAATCACGCGCCTGAATGCGAAGAGAAGTTACTTTATCAGGGCGGACGCGACCGGCCAATAAATCTAGAAGGCACCTAAAAACAGCGCGCCAACTTCTGCGCGCGTTTTTGTTAATCGCTGAACTCTAACACTTTACGGCTTTCATTATTCAACTTATTGTGTAGAAGAGGTTGGGAGCTGAGAGAAGCCTTCACTCCTCGACTAACTTCCCAGCGAGGTTCATTAGATTTTTCAAGGTGAAAAATTTGCAGCAGCTCTCTTTGAATTAATAAGAGTGGGTGGCTCTCCTTCCTACATGATTCATTAAATCACATCAGTTCAGCATACTACACCCATCAAGTGAATAATTGACAACAATAAATTGTGCTCTTCTGCACAAAAATAATGAGATGATTTCATGTGTGCTGGAAAATTACTGTGGGTCATGTGAAGGGCGAATTCTTTTAGAAAAATCTTGACATTGAATGTTGAATAATATATTATTTGATTTGTTTGTGGCAGGATGAGACAAAATTATCAACTTATATAAGAAGAGTGAATATGATTCTAATGAATACTTCTACTTCCAAGTTTGAAGACGTTATTTCCTGAAAGTGCATTGATGGCTTGTATAATATCACACAAAAAGAATCCTCAACACACAGTATTATCACAGTTAAGACAATATTATTTGTTCTGTCTATAATTATTTAATATATTCCTATTTCTGGCAAGGTTTTGGTGACATAGTTACATATATTTAATCAAAATTTAAAGTAAAAATACAATACAGTCCGAGAAAACCTTCATCAATTAAATGAAGTCTCAATAAACTACTGAACATATGAATAACATATTTGCATAAATATGAATAAATAAACATAATTCCATTCTGTTATGAGAATGCAATAGGAGGGATGTAAGGCAATAGGTTATCGAAGGGAAATAATTCAGTAGTAAGTGAAAGTCTCGTTCCGTAACGATTTGTAAGGGGGTTTGCTGCAACACATTTTTCCATAATTTATTTTCAAACATTTTTTCATCGTATTTTTTCGTGAAATATTGGGTTGGTTCTCTTGAGATTAAGCTCGCCCTCTTATCCACTGTTTGTTTATTAAACTTCTGTCTCACTCACAATCTCGATGCACAGTATTCGCCGGCCAGATAGCCGAGTTGACTAAGGCGTTACACCTTTCAGTCTGCTAGTGCTACCTGGTCGCGGGTCCGAGTCCCGCAGAATCCCATCGATTAGGCATGGACGTTTGATCATCTCATAACTCACCCTCGCTTTCCCCATTATCCACGCACAAGCAAAAAGGTCATGTGGGTATCATTTATTTATTTATTAATTTACATTAACCAATGCAAAAATCAAATACATGATTAGAAAAGGACCAACAGGCCTAGTCCAAAACTGTTCCCTTTCCGAATTTTGATAATAGTAAGCCAATGTCTGAAAATAAGAAAATCATCGGCAATAAAAAAATTACAATCTTCACCCTACTCCAATCTAGGTAAGGGAAGTTGTGATTGAAATTCAAGATAAACCTATTCTTAATATTACCTATGAAATCTCATATATCAAATCACATCATCAACAGATTACAAGCTGAATCCTTTGTTGAAGTCTATGAGCTCCCCAAACCCATTGCTTAGAAGTGTTTTTCGAGAGAGAACTAGGCTGAAACTTGAATATCTGACAAAGTTCTATTTTCATGGCGCTTTCCTGGAAGCAATTAGTTTATCGTTGAAAGCTTTAAAGAAACGCAGCTAAGCCTTGAGTGACGCTTGCCGCGCCCCCCTCCACTTTCTCAGTAAGAAAAGGAGGCTGCAATACTACCACCCTAACCCCTGATCGCAACCTTCAAAGCTTATATCTTTCTCCGCTCCACTACAAGATAAATTGTCTAACAGTAGACAAGCAACGTCTCAAAACGAGCTACTTGTGAGAGACTTCATTCACCTAAATTTAGGGAAAAAGTTTCACAACATGGATAGGCCTAAGTCTGCCTCGCCCTTAGCTTCAAAACTGGCGTTAGAAAGCCTCCAACACTTTCCAATCCCATTATTATTAACGTACTTGAAATCCTCCAATAAGATGAGAATCATCTCCATTTTCGGTTGATCCTCATCAACATGGTCCTCGTTTTTGTAAATCATTTTGAATTAATAGGGGGCTACCAGTTCCTCATCCAAGAAATGCACGGGTCGCCGCCAACCTGTCTCCCCGACAACTAGTCGAGGCGTCCCATGCCAAAACTCGCCTTCTCCATTTTTTTCGAAAATGAGTTACATATATCAACAGAAAGCTCAGGCAAAGCCCTACATGACTGTGCTGAAAAAATTGTGCCAAAACTCTTCTTTTCGTATTAGAATCAGCTTTGAAAATCGAGTTTCAAAGCAAAACTTGCCTTCTCCATGCTTGTTGTCATTTCAAAAATGGTCTTATCCAACTGGTCATCACAGATCATCTGGGAGGTCATGTGACTACTCTGTCATGCATGGGCCATCGATGATTCTAACCTAAAACTATCTGTGCTTTTCCGATGTTTACATCACCCTTCATTTCATCAACATCTCACCAATTTAATAATTACAATATTATAATAATAGTTCAAGTGTTCTTTTGAATATTTCTCAAGAATAGATACATCCATTTTACCTTGTGAATTGGGGAAAGGAAGGAAGAGGAAAGGAAATCCAGACAATTGGAAACGAAACATTTCAAAACGTGAAAGGTAAGGCAGTTTGGTTTGTTTTGAATCTATATAAATATATGGCTTTCCAGGTTCCTTATTCGATTGCTTACAGCACTGATTTGTGAATTACTTGTTTTTTCTTGAAAATTCTCAATATTTTATCATTGACTCAGGTAGGCCTTTTCCTTAACTTGAGAATTTAGAAACATGATGTTGTTCAGAGCTAGAAGTAGGCCTACGTATAAACTATTGTGAAAAGAAAGAAGCAGTTGTAATAAGAATAAGTTGTAATAATTACAACTATAAAACATTTCTCTACCAAAAGAAAAAGGGTTTGAGATCTAGTGAAGTTTTAGTGATTATTGATATATCTTATTATCTCCTAAATGCTGTATTATACAACTTTTAAGAATTGACAATAACTCATGCAGTGTGGATTTGAGATTGAAATCTATCTTCCTTATATTTTTGTCTTATTCAAAACTCAATTCTGTTTCTTTTTATGCTATGTAAAGTTATAGTTTTCAACCAACAGGATAGGTAAACTATACTAGTTTTTGTATGTTTGATTGTTCCAGGCACAAGCCCAAAAATCTGCCAAACATGCCGACATGTGATCACAAAGGAAATAAGACTTCGTTGTAAGAATTTGAAGATGAGAGACATCAAGGAGTTCCATGATAGTTTCTACAAGTCTGCTGAAAAAACTACCCAGGACGCCTACATCTTGAATTACCTACATTGGGATAAGCCAACCAGCTAGAAGACGGCCAGTTAAAGAGGACAGTTCTAAAAAAGGTATCTTAGTGAATTACTTTGTAAAAGTGAAAAATGTGTCTGATTTCAAATCTCAAGTATGCCAGAAAACGTTTCTTGGAGTTCTAAATATTTCCAAAGATAGGGTACAGAGGATTGCTCGCAATCACTTGAACACTGGTGAAATGCCTAGAGAAAAACGTGGTGGGGATAAAATGTCACAGAGGTACATTGCCAAAAAATCATCAGTCAGAAATTTTGTTGAAAGTTTAAAAAACTGCACAGAAGCACACTATTGCAGAGGAAAATCACAGGCTCGCCAATATTTGCCTGGAGATTTAAGTATAAGTAAGCTTTGGAGGATGTACAACAGTCAGGCATTAAGTGAGTTGAAAGTCAAGAAAACATTTTTCCGGTCACTGTTTTGTTTGGAATATAATATTGGATTTGGGAGTCCAGTGACCGATGCTTGTTCGACATACATATCATTCAAAGAACAGATTAAAGCTGCAAAGGATCCTAGCTCCAAATCAATAGCAATGATTGGTTTGCGTGTCCATAAATTACGTGCAAATGCATTCTTCTCCAAGCTTAAGGATAAAACAGAAGGTATGCGAATCTTCAGTTTTGACTGCCAGAAGAACTTTACTATCATTCTCAATACATTATTATGTATAAGACAAATAGTTCACAGTATTATTCTTGTACTGTTCCAGGATATCACCTTATTTTACAAACAACAAATTCCAACTTTACCAATCAAAGCAAGCATCATCCCATCAGCAATGGTGATTATCAAAGAACATCACACATTTGCAGAGAACAGTGAACTTTTGATCACTACATCAGGGAGTCATCTTACAGCAAACTTTGACAATACTAGACAAGGTATTATCAAGGGATTCCCATCAAGAGCAAACACTCAACAGTAGAAAGCACTAGACTGGTGAGATCTGATTATTATTCATTATGAGAGTATTATGGAATATACATTAGAAAAAACTACAGCTATTAATGGAAATGTTGTTAAATATAGATTTTTGTTCATTGAAACCCAGTTGGATTTACAGTTGATTTTAACAACTATGAAACAATATTCAACATTTTAATCAATGATTCAGTGATTTTTGATGGGAACATACGTTGGCTTATTGCTGTAAAAGTTCATCTGATAAAAATAGCACCTTTACTGCCAACATTGGATGGTCAAGAACAGACTATGAACGTGGAGACAATTGCAACATTTCATAGCGCATCTTATAATATTATTAATATAAATCAAAATACCGATCAATTAATACATCAATTTGATTTAGCATCTAGTAAGTTAAATACAGGTTTGGAGCAATTTGTTTCTCATGTTTCTGGTTGGGTGGTGAATTGTATTTTAAATTTAGATGTCAATTTTATAAAATATAATCCCATTTATGGTGGTGATTCAACATAAAGAAACACCGCCAGAACTTGTCAACAAGAGAGTTCTGATAAACATTAAAAATAATGATTCATATTGTTTTCTTTGGAGCATCTTGGCTTATTTTCATTATAGACGTAGTGATTTGAATTTTCAATACTTGAAACAATTCAAAAGTGAACTTAGAACCGATTCTATAGAATTTCCAATTTCTTCACGTGATATTTTAAAATTTGAAGGATTAAACCCAAACATAAGCATAACTGTCATCACCTATGACAGCACCCATAAGAAATTTTTCTCATACCGTGTGACTACACAGAGAGAGAGAGAGTATAATATACATTTGCTTCTGCTATTTAGAGAATGTTACCCAAACCGTTCGCATTACGCTCTTATAAACACAAGTCAGAATAAGAATGGGCTTAGCCGTCTTTTATGTCATTTAACAAATGGTAGGTAGAATATCTGTTCATATATGTCCTTTCTGTGCAAATATATAATGCCTAATATATATGCCTAATATTGATGGCAAGTTAAATTTACAAAAACACATTGAAATTTGTAGCAAATTCAGTGAACAGAAAGTCAGTCTTCCAAAGCCTGGGAAGAACATTCTTGAGTTTACAAACTATACATTTACAAAAAACTGTAAGCATATAATATATGCAGATTTTGAGTCTTTTATAATACCAATGAATAATGAAGAAGAAGGGGAAGAAGTAGAAGAAGTCAGAGATAGCTCAGGTGAGGGTGAGTCACAAAGATCGAGGTCTTATACTGAAAAACGTGCCAGACATATCGCTTGCAGCTATGCTTTTGTTGTTCTGAATGAGAATAGAGAGATTTGTATGGGTCCATATTTGTATAGAGCAAACTTTGTAGGTGAAGATATTATTGGAAAATTTTTGAAACATGTTACTAATATTGGTGATGAACTCTACAAGGATTTGATTATAGTGTCAATGTGAATTGTGAACTTGTAAAGCAGAAGTATATCACTGCCAATTTAAATTGAAAAATAACATGCTAAGCAATCCAGAAAGTTTTTTTTTTCAGTTTAAATGTTTGTCTCTTGAGAATTTAAATCACTCTAAATCATTCACAAATTGTCTATATTTCATATAACTAGAGAAGTACGAGAAAATTCTATCCAATTTGGTAGCCGAGTCAATACACAATAGATCTCTGTAGTTTTCCTCATTGCCCTGACCCTCCTGGAGATATTCAGCCAACAACGTCCTTCTGCGATGTTCAAACGTAGGGCACCTGAAAAGAGCGTGAAAGAGATTATTGTCAGCTAGTTGATTACACATCGTGCATATCTCCTCACTTGAGAACATCGCTGTGCATCCCTTATAGTAGATTGTAGAGTGGTTTGGTTGGGCTAATCTCAGTTGACTGATGAGACGCATTTTCCAAATATTTCTAGTAGGGTGGTTTAGATACTTTGAAGCCACTTTTTTGCTCGAAATCCCCTCCCCCCTCTCGCCCCTCTCCCATCCACTGTTCTAAAAAAAGATTTCCCCTTCCCCTTGCCAATTGAAGACGAGGGGGCTCTCTGTTCTAAAAATAGATTTACCCTTCCCCTGCTCCAGTGGAGATGAGGGGGATGAAGAGAGAGGGAGAGATATATCTCTCTCACTCTCTCTAAAAATAGATTTACCCTCCCCCTGCTCCAGTGGCGATGAGGGGGATGAAGAGAGAGAGAGAGATATCTCTCTCTCACTCTCTCTCAAAATAGATTTACCCTTCCCCTGCTCAAGTGGTGATGAGGGGGATGAAGAGAGAAAAAGAGATATCTCTCTCTCACTCTCTCTCTCAAAATAGATTTTCCCTTCCCCTGCTCCAGTGGAGATGAGGGAGATGAAGAAAGAGATATCTCTCTCTCTCTCAAAATAGATTTACCCTTCCCCTGCTCCAGTGGAGATGAGGGGTATGAAGAGAGAGAAAGAGATATATCTCTTTCACTCTCTCTCAAAATAGATTTTCCCTCCCCCTGCTCCAGTGATGATGAGGGGGATGAAGAGAGAGAAATAGTTATATCTCTCTCACTCTCTCTCAAAATAGATTTCCCCTTCCCCTGCTCCAGTGGAGATGAGGGAGATGAAGGAAGAGATATATCTCTCTCTCTCTCTCAAAATATATTTTCCCTTCCCCTTCCCCAGTATAGATGAGGAGGATGAAGAAAGTGAGGGAGAAAATAATTTCCCTTTGAGGGGAAAAATTCTCTCTCTACATGTATACTGACAGATTAAAGTGAATTGAGAAATTCCCTATCACTCTCTACATCTATACTGTCAGATTAATGTGAATTGAGAAATTCCCTCTCTCTCTACATCTAATGCAATACTGACAGATTAAAGTGAATTGAGAAATTCCCTCTCTCTCTCTACATCTAATGCTATACTGACAGATTGAAGTGAATTGAGAAATTCCCTATCACTCTACATCTAATGCTATACTGACAGATTAAAGTGAATCCATATCTCTACAGAGAGGTCAATGATCTAAGTTCTTTTACATTTTATATCTGCAATATCGTACAAGCATTTCCAAAGTTCATCAGAATTTTTAACAACAGATAATGGCGAATCATTTGTACAATCATAATGTAGATATCTGCTGTCTAGTATATTGAGTAATTCGAATATCTCAGATAAAATTGGAAAGTGCACATTTTCTGTTTTTGTTAACGGTAAATCAGCATCTTGACATCCTGTTGAAAATTCAATATTCTTCGCAATTGAATAAAATTCGTTAAATGAAATTCCCATCAAGAGACGAGTTAATTTTTTGAATTTTGAAAAACCATAACACTGCATGTTAATGCCCTCCCAGATGTTTGGCATGTGTCTCTGTTCTATAAATTGACAACGTGCACATGCTGTACTTATTAGGAACAACAGTTGCTTGAAGGGGCTCGTATCTCACTTGTATAAAAAAGATCACACCACACGCATTGCTGTTGTCAGGTCTAGCTCTGACCGGCTACTAAACTAAAAAGTGAGTGGGATATTGGAATGAAAAATCATTTGAACGCAGAAAAAGTTTACTCACACATTTCAGCACAACTATTCTTAATTTCATCTTCAATTTTAATTAACTTATCTATACACAAATTATGAGGATGATAATAACATAGATAGTCTCTTATGTCATTTAAATTAACCGTGCTTAGAAAGATGTCTTTTAATTGTTTCGCCAAACTATAATTTTTACGAGTTGATTTCCTAATTGCACTTTCACACTCATCATACCAATCAATACAGTTTTTTAACCTCACTTCCAACTCGTTGTCAGCAGCCAACCACTTCCTCGGATCCATGATAAGCAAATGAACAAAACTAAGTGTAGGCTGGGACTATTATAGAGTAATTAAGTGGTCTTTCTTCATTAATTGCAGACAGACAACATGTACGTGCTTTATGCAGTCTCAATGCATGCATGCAATAAACACACTGAATCTCTTTTCCGTTGTAGAAGAATCCATAATGAGCAAAGTTTCTTTTCTGCGAATTCGTGTACATCACGGCCATTTTCATACTTTGCATTCGATTGTTTTCACACATGAAATTATTTGTTTGATACATTTTTAAACAACAAAGAATTATAATGTTGAGCACTGAACAAAGCACACCGTCCATCTGGTCTATTATTTATGAATGTTACACACAGCATAACACCATGAACTAGTGAAAAAGCTGAAATCGGGTTTTGCAAAATCCTCTGGTATACATTGAACGTTAGTATGTAATCTTCTTAAAAACTTTGCTTTCTCAGTTCCTTTTGTGAAAATTTTTTCATAACCTACAAGGTAATCACGTATTAATGAGTCAGTATATTCTAAATCTCCATCCTCCCATTTTATTTTATGATAGTGACGTTCTAACCATGTTACATCGTTATACAATTTTGCACTCAATTCTGTCTTTGCAAATGGTGATTTGAAATGGAATACAATATAATTATCAAACTGATCAATTATGGCAAGTTCTTTCACAATAATTTGATTACAATCTTGTTTAAACCAGTGAAGATCAACTGTAGCAATTTTGGTACTTGCTTGCTTGTCCACTTCTTTCTGTTTGGTGGGCTCATCGAATCCTCCGTCTTTCTCCCTCTCCGCCTCTTCCCGTTTCTACTCCTCCTTCACCTCCTGTGGCTTCTGGATCGGTGTGCTGCACCTTGGTTCATAATAGAAACTATCAGAAACAAGATCGCACTGGATACCAATAGACTGAGTTTGCGCTTTGTCCAAAATATCAGAACACAAAGAATAGGACATTTTAGATGTTACCTGTTCAAAGGTGAAACTGATAATGAACTAAATTTGTCAGAGTGCACACCTTATATAATATTGTATGCAGTGCGCTCTATCATTAAAATTACCGAACTTCTTTCACCATGCACGTCAGAGGTGTGTACTTCATCACACGATCGCTAATTAAAACGCAATAGGCGGGAGTATTTGCAGGTACTGCACTATTAAATTCCATTTCAATACGAACATCTGTCGATGATTTCAAATGACTTGCTTGGTGTGAACAGTCCACAACAACCAGCGGTGTTGGATCACAAAACGTTTTAAAGTCAATTTCTGTTCCGAGTTTGCTATTGATTGAATGATTATAATACAAGGGCGCGAAATCCAAAAACATCCAGTATAATAGTTCCTTTTTACCTAGCAGATTTCCATATGAATAATACTCACTGTTCAAATATACTTTAACATTGTAAATACCACAGCTATCGAAATTAGATATTGATTTTTTAATTTTATTCTTACGATCGGTTTGAAATGCAATTATAACATATTTTGGACTATCAAAAATCGATGTGGTGCTGACTGCCCAAGAATGGTTAAGTGAATTTTGCAAATTTGGTAATTAACAAATTTCCCAATGGCGGAAACCTAATTTCAGTGGAGTGTCAGCATCAAGCAGTCTCAAAAATTTCAGTCTTACGTGATCTTCTAAAGTTATGTAGGGCATTCTCCATTGCAGTTTTGTAATTTTCACACTAATGCTTGTTCCAGTTGCGGACTCAACACAATTTAGGTCTGTCAGTGACCTCAATAAGACGAGTTCCTGTTTCAAATTTGAAATTATTCTTTGAAAATCTTCAAAAAACAGGAGGATTAATTTCAGTGGTACACAGAAAGTGAATTCATTATCTGTTAGCTCATATCCTGCTCTGTCAAAACCAGCCAAGTGATATGTGTTCTTATTGAGCGTATTCTTCACTAGAATAGCTTTAATTGTGGATGTTAATCCAATCAATCTTGATTTAGAAATTCGCTGACCTGCTGATTCATATCGTATTTCATCAAAAAGGTTGCCGATTACGTTATTGCTTAATTTATAGTCTGCAGCAACTGGTGGATCAGCCAGCTCTGTTCCCGGTTTTGTACAGTTAACTGTTCCCTCAGTAAATATAAATGATTTGCAAGGTAAAGAATAGACATCTAAAGAATTTATGCCAATACGTGCCTCATCAGAGTTTTTTATTTCCTGTCCCGAATAAACTGTATGAGTGTGAAATTGGAATTTGGTTATATCATTATAAAACTGAAGGTCTGTCTCCATGTCCAGAATTTCACTAATTGCAGCTCTTCCTCCTAACATTCCGCCAATCAACTATAAAACCTAACTTTTCTAATATTCTCGCACTTTTAGCTGACAAAGCACGTTTGTTTTTAGGTGTTGACGCTCTCACGTTTGTCTCTCTAATGACATTGTGTGTACACATCTTATTTGAATGTGGATCAAAAACAAGATAACCCATTATGTTTACTTTTGTTTCTGCAACCTAATTGTAATTGTATCTCCACGGAAATCAATAAACAATCCGTTCTGGTCTGTTACCTTTATATTAATAGTTTGAATTCGATGCGTATTCAAAGGTACATAAATAATCAGTGATGGTACTTCGTTTATTAAATAGCCGCTAGGAACCTTTGGCAAAAATTCGTAGATTATATGTTTTTGTCTTCCGTCAGAGTAACTACCACATGCTAAATTACACTCGAGTACAATACTACCAATGCTTGTTATGTTAACCAAATGCTGGGAATAATGCCATTTATTTGGTTGCAAAACAACATTATCAAAACCAAGTATCTTACCAATTAAATCAGTATGTGTTAAATCAATAGCTTTATCAGAATGAAATTCAATCTTCATAGTATTTGCGTTTGCACATATAATAAGTTTATTCTTCTTCTTCTCATCAATATTCAATTTATTCTTTAAAGATTTTATAATATCCTCAACTTCATATGCACCCGTATCCAGCTCAATTAATCTATCACCATATTTGAAGCTGGAATTTTTTCCTTTGTTAACGTTTGCAATACTATTGTAACTACAAAAATTAATCAATCCAATTTCCCATTCACGATTTTTATCCAATTTTAAAATTTCTTGTAAATGTTTGTAGAGGTTACTTGTGTTAGATCTTCATGTGATAACAACCATCTTGTAATATGTGTGTGTGTGTTCACCACAAACACTCAATTACAACTGATTTGCAAGAAACAATAACGTAAGATGACCACAAAAATCACTATTTAATGGTTGCATATGCTTTACATTATAAAATATATTTACTCCAATCTCTTTTTTACAATATTTGTCCAATTCGTATGGCGGTTGTAAATTTCCAATTGGATCAAAATACCAAACATTAGACTTTTTTATATTCAACCCAATGTGTGCCATCCTTGGTTTCCCTCGCTAAATTCACAATGGCATTCTCGTTTTTTAGAATTTTTTTGGGTAATGCATCTAGCATATATATACCTCTCAGCCAAATCTGTAATAATTTTGACCAATCAATCAAATCATAATCACTTAATTCTCCTTCAATATTCATGTCTTCTTCTTCTTCTTCGTCTTCCTACTCTTCTTTGTTGTTCTATGTTTCTTAACTTGTTTTTGGGGGAATAAACTCACTCCATATGATGATGGTGGTGATGGTAAAGAGGGTGGGATTAAAACTCTCCCCCCACTAGTTATTTGAGGAAAATGCTTAAAAAAATACCCTTTTCCTGCAATATGCTTTTTCAACTGAGCTATAGCTTTGCGTCTAATATCATTACTATAACTTCTCCCCTCATTCTTCCTCTTCTTCTTCTTTCTCAAAGACCCACCAAACGCTGCTTTAGCTTTCATGACGTTTGTAACAAGATAGCTAAGTGCTTTCTCGGCAAGGGGTGTTTGTGAATTCTTGAATATGTCCCATGCTGCATTCGCTAGAGCCCTGTCAGCTATTGCTTGAGTTTTATTATCGCTATTTTGTGTATACGCTATATCATGTACCTTACAGGCTATATCTGATGAATTTATACCTTTATCACCTCTCTTTAACCTTTCATTGACCTTTGTGCCCGGGCCACACCACTGATAGCCAGGAATGTGAATTTCATCTTGCTGATTGTCAATTAGCTTATTTAGAATAGTTGATGTGACATTACCTGCCAAACTTGACACACCCTTAAAAACTTTTGCCGCTGAACTCAAGATTCCTCTACCTCGTTTCCTCAAACTATGCTTTCTCTTACATACCATTTTCTTACCTTTCAACTCAATGGTTGAACATAAACTGAGGTTAATTATTTAATTAATCATTACACCAACTTAATCAAAAGAAAATTGAATTGGTTCAATTTTCAATCGAGTTGGAAATGAATTCACACCATGTATCAGATTGCTATGTGCTTATAACATTGTTCGAATGATAAGAATATTATTTCAAATAACAAATCTGAAAAGGTGAATGCAATTTGAAAGGGGGGAAAAGATGTCATCGCGCCCACCCATATCTGTAGGAACACGTGCCAAAACATGTGGGAGGGAGCGATGCATCAACTCACCGAAGCCACTTGGCTGTATGTGTGTGTGTGTCTGTGTGTGTGTGTAGTAGTAAATACGTTTGCCTCTATGCATGCTCGCAACAAACTATAAAAGGGGAGCTCAGCTTCTTTACTTATCATTCACAACAGAGTGTAAGCAGGTGAAAGGTGAACCATTCTTCTTCTTCTGTGTTTCTACTATTCATTGTGAACTTATCAACAATAACAGGTAAGAATTGAAAACAATTTTTTATCAAATATGTATACAATTTATTCACTACTAATACTACTTTCACACATACATCTATACAATTCGTAACACATAAGTCGATGAATTGTATAGATAGAGAAATTGTTAATGCTTAACAATTTTTATATCGGTCCAATTCCCCGACTTATGTGATACTATCATTACCAAATTTTTACAACTTTTATTAAATTGTTCTATTTTTTCCGTGGTAATGCAGGAAGCAAATCGTTGTGGTAAATATACCTCACACACAGATTTGCTTGGTGCATTGCTAATTTTTAAAATAACTCGTCGCCCATGTTTATTCGTATGCTCCCTCGCGCTGATAATGGGGTAGGGAGCATCCTCCTTTTACTCTCTCAGCGGCACCCAGGGTTTGTCTACAGGCTGATTGATGAGTTGGACAAAGTCCAACTCAACCTTCTCCGCCCCCTGCACCTCCTTCATCGGCGGGACAAGTGACGAGCCGTGCTCCATTCCAGCTTGTTTCTGTTGAAAAATATTTGATTAGTGTCTTATTTGTTTCAGATTATCATCAAATCAGATTCGTCAAATCATACTAGAGAACTTGATCAATGATTCACTACACAATCTCAAAGTGAGTAATAATTTATACATGATCGATTACTTTAAACAATAATATCTTGTAGCTCCATCTCTAACCAGTTCAAATAATTTATGCATGAGCGATTACTTTAAACAATAATATCTTGTAATTCAATTTCAAATCAGTTCAAATAATATTTACTTGCTATCAAATAATTGATGCATGATCGATTACTTTAAACAATAATATCTTGTAATTCCATCTCTAACCTGTTCAAATAATATTTCCTTGCTATCAAATAATTTATGCTTGATCAATTACTTTAAACAATAATATGTCGTAATTCCATCTCTAACCAGTTCAAATAATATTTCCTTGCTATCAAATAATTTATGCATGATCGATTACTTTAAACACTAATATCTCATAATTCAATTTCTAATCAGTTCAAATAATATTTCCTTGCTAACAAATAATTTATGCATGAGCGATTACTTTAAACAATAATATCTTGTGATTCCATCTCTAACCAGTTCAAATAATATTTCCTTGCTATCAAATAATTTATGCATGATCGATTACTTTAAACACTAATATCTTGTAATTCCGCCCTCGTATAACCATTGAGGATGCCAAGGAAATTAGCATCGAGAATGTGCTCGAGAGATCGAAACAACACATTTTCGACATAATTAGAGAGCACGTGGCACGGCATGATGGCAATGTAAAATGGTTCATCGTCTTGAATGTTTTGTTGTATAAATTAGTGGTGATGGATGATGAGGTTAGCGAGACTGTCTCATCTCTCATAAATCTTCATAGTTACTCCAACATAGCACTAAACGTGCTTGAGTATTATGAAGATTTTAATGATCATTTCATGTTGGCCATAAGAAAAATCCTGTCATCTTTTGACAACTTTGTTTGACATGGCAGCGGTTGAGTTTTGAAGAAAACTGAGTCACTGGATGTGAATGTGATTGAATTAAATCCAATATTCACATCCAGTTCCATTCAAACACCGCAGTTTCTTGAGAACAAAAATCTCATTATAAATGTCAAAAATCTGTGTGACAAAAAATGCTTTTTATGGTCAGTCCTCACATATTTCCATCAGAAATCAAGGAACTCAGACTTGACTGTAAAGTATTTAAGCAAGTTTGCTCACACACTTAATACGCGAGGTGTAAATTTTCTGGTGACGACACGCGATATTGAGAAATTTGAAATACTGAATCCAGATATTGCAATTCACGTCATCGTGTATGACAACAAAAAGTTCTTTCCCTACCGCACAAGCATTTTCTGCACTCGTATGCACCAAATTAATCTTTTAATGCAGAAAGCCGATGCAGGAAAAACGCATTTTTGTTTAATTAATACCGCGAACAGGAAAAACAGATTATTGCATCTTCTCTCTCACCTTTCAAAACATGATGGTCAAATACACATTTTTAATTCCAGTTTTCATAGATTTACATCGACCAAATCTAAAAATTATGATGACAAAGCAAATTTGATGAAACATGAACAGCTTTGTTCCAAGTTTGGATTGCAGCATGTTTCATATCCTAAATGAGGAGACACAATTAAATTTAAGAAACTGGCGCCACGTTGAAGAGAAAGTATACCATTTATGCGGATATAGAAACTTATGTTGTTAATATCGATAATAATGATGATGATGATGAATCCGAATCGGATGAAATCACTCATAGCTATACAAAGAAAACAGCGCGGCATATTCCCTGTGGGTATTGTTTTGTTGTTATCGATGTGAACGGGGAAATCGCTTACGGACCTGTACTCCATAGATCGAGTAGTTTAGAGGAAGAAATCATGGAGAAATTTCTTCAGGAAATTACAGATCTTGGCGACATTTTGCATGAGGATATGAAACGAGAAATTCCGATGCAACATTTATGTGAAAGTCGAGAGCGCAAATTTCAAAATTCGGTAAAATTAAATTTTTAGATTCCTACAAGTTTATAAGCGAATCCTTGGAAGTATTGGTGCGTAATTTGGTAGAAAGTACAGACATGGAAAAGAAGTTTGAACATTTATTTTCAGTGTTTCATGACCCGCAATGCGAACACAGACAAATCTTGTTGAAAAAAGGAATATATCCTTACTCATACATGGGTTGTCCTGAAAAATTTGTGGAAACATCACTTCCTCCCATCGAATGTTTTTCATTATGATTTAACTGATGCACCTCTGTCTCGCGAAGAATATGAGCACGCGCAAAGAGTGTTCTCGACATTAAAGCTGAAATGCTTGGTGAATATCACGATTTCTATTTATGTTTGGATGTGATGCTATTAGCGGAAGTTTTTGAATCTATGAGGTCTACGCTTTTTAGCTCTTATGGCCTTGATGTCACTCATTTTGTTTCCCTCGCACACTTTACCTGGAATTGCATGTTGATGCACACTAAAGTTGAACTAGAGTTGATTACACATCCTGACATGCATCTCATGTTTGAGCCGGTGATGAGGGGCGGGGTCTCATTTATTGGTAAATGTTATTCTGAGGCGAATAACAAACATCTACCTGAGACATACGACCCCTCAAAACCGAGAAATTATCTTCTTTATATCGATGCAAACAGTTTATACTCGGAAGCAATGAGTCAAAACTGACCTGTTGGAAATTTCAAATTCCTCACAGAGGAAGAAATTTCCAAGCTTGATTTTGCGAATTTGGACAGCAATTCAGAAACTGGATATGTAATAGAATGCGATCTCAAGTATCCGAAAGAGTTACATGATAAGCATGCCAGTTCCCCACTCGCGCCTCCCCACCAAACACCTCCACACGAATTGCTGTCAAACTATCAAACAAATGAGAACGGTCAAACTGGAACCAGAAAGCTCATGAACACACTTTTTGACCGTGAAAAGTACATTGTCCACTATCTCAATTTAAAACTCTACCTTCAGCTTGGTTTGCAATCAATGAAAGTACATCGCGTAATTAGCTTTTCCCAATCTCCCTGGCTGAAAAGCTACATCAACTTCAATATCCGCAATAGACAGAATGCAAAAAATAAATTTGAAATATCCTTCTTTAAGGCCTGTTGCAAACTTATCTTTGGGAAGACTATTCAATCAGTTCGCAAGCATATCAATGTTAAAATTATCATGGATGAAAAATGGTTCGATAAGTACATTTCAAATCTGTTATGCAAACGCTGGCAAATAATTAGTCCAAACGTGATCGCGGTTTTCTCTCGTAAGTTGGAACTAAAAATGAACAAGCCTGTCTATTCCGGGTTTTCCGTACTGGAGTTGAGTAAATTCCATATGTACGATTTTTTCTATTGTAAATTACAAAAAATTATACCGTGGGATCGCGTAGAACTCTGTATGACCGATACCAATAGTTTTCTTTCAAATGTAAAAGTGGAGGACGTGTATCAGTTGATTAAAGAAAATTTGAACCTTTTCGACACTAATAACTACCCTCCTTACCACCCCTGCTTTTCCATGGAGAGAAATAAAGTTGTAGGAAAGTTCAAGGATGAGACAGCCTCAAAACCCGTCCATAAATTTATAGGGCTTCGATCTAAACTTTACTCGTATTTAGTATGTAATGAGAATGAAGAACCTGTAAATAAATGTGTAGCAAAGGGTGTACAGACCGGAGTGAAATGTAGAAAACTTATGATGAGTCCTTAAATGAGTCCTTATGATGATAAGAGATATATTGCAGAGAACGGTGTGGACACTTTGCCTTTTGGACATTATAGAGTGCCAACAACGCTCTGAACTGATTGCTCCTGCGATGATCATGCATCACCACTAATTTTGATTTTGTGTTGTAAATATGAATATTATTAGATCTAAGATAGCATAAGAACTTCATAGTGTACCATGTGTCAACTATCCCACTCGCAAATATGAGTTGAAAAGTGAAAAAGACTTGCTTCAAGCCGATCTCATTGAGATGAGCAGTTTATCACGTTTTAATAAAGGTTATAGGTATATCTTAGCTGTTATTAATCGTTTTTCAAAATTCGCATATTGTGTACCATTAAAAGACAAGTCAAGTCAATCTGTATTTGATGCACTCGAACCAATTATTTCTAAAAGTAGGGGAGTTAAGTTGTTTCAATCAGATCAGGGAACAGAATTCTTCAATTCAAAAGTTGAAGCGCTATTAGATAGATACAGTATTAAACATTACCATGTTTTTAGTGATAAGAAAGCTCCCATAGTTGAAACGTTTAATAGAATGATTAAAGCAAAAATTTATAGATATTTAACTGAACGTGGAACAAAAAACTGGATATCGCAGCTAGACAGTTTGGTTCGTGATTATAATGCAACAATGCACACTTCAATTAGAATGAAACCTGAAGATGTGAGGAAAAAAAATCGTAATCGTGTTTTAATGTCTTTGAATTCTGCATTCAATAGACGATATAATTGAAAAATTCAAAACCAAAATTTAAGCTAGGAGATGTTGTACGAATCTCGAAGAAAAGGTTTTTTTTCGATAAATCTTATAACATAAATTGGAGCACAGAGTATTTTGTGATTCATTCTATATTCCCTTCTCAACCTGTAACATACAGCTTGCGAGATCTGAACGGAGAAGTAATTAGTGGTAGGTTTTATGGAGAAGAAATCAAAAAAACACAATTAAACGAATCGGAGAGACAAGTATATCTGATTGAAAAAATATTAAAGCCTGACAAAAAAGGATTGCTTGTTAAGTGGATTGGATTTTCAACACCCAGTTATATTAGTAGAAGTCAACTATTAGATAAAAAATAATCTATTGTAATATATTCCATTCAGTGTAAATGTCACAAAGATTTGGTGTGAATATAATACGTCTTAATCAAAAAATGCTTCTCAGTTTCATTTCAATCTGTAGTTTCATTTTCGTAATTTGCTTTAGAAAATCTTTCGCTAAGGCATAGATAAGGAGGAACAGATGCATTCTCGTAAAGAGGGTGCGGGAGAGAGAGGGAACGATATATTGAAGTGAGAAACTTCTATCAGTTTGCTAGTGACAGCGAGCACATGTCGGCCGCATTCCGATGTCATAAGCCATACACACTCAGGCACCCATGAGGTGAGTGGCACACACCCTCCTTTGATAACTTACGAAAAATGATTAGTTCCTTTTCAGATCACATGCTGTACACGTGTCTTACATGAGTAATATCCCGATAGTGAATTTCGACAATATTATAAGACAGAAAGAAATCCCAACATGGTGTAAAAATGTTGAATTGTTACCTCATAATGCAAGGATCCTTATAATAGGTTCTTCAGGCGGTGGTAGGACCAATTTGCTATTCAATTTAATTTTTTCAAAGAATGGGTTGAGATTTAAAACTATATACTTGCACACTAAGAGCGAGTATCAAGATAAGTACTTGTTCTTGAGAAAAGTCTTTTCAAAAATGAAGGATATTGAATTCCATATAAACAACAATTCTGAATCTATACCACATACAAACAAAATATTAGAATATTCTTTAGTTATATTTGACGATTTGAAACTTAATCATGTACCTCGAATAAGAGAATATTTCACTATGGGCCGACATCGTAATATTGACATGGCATATTTAATTCAGAGTTATAGAGCTACACAGAAACATTTCACTAGGGACAATGCAAATATGATTATAATCTGCAAGATAGATTTATTGAGTCTTGAATTAATTCACAGAGATCATGTTGGAGGAGATATTTCTTATAAAGATTTCAGTAAACTTTGCCATAAAGTTTGGAATCGTGAAGCTCATAATTTTGTATTTATTATGACTGAGTGTGGAATTAATAGCGGCAAGTACCGTACCGAGATTCGCTCGATACGTTTCTTACCATTCAGTAGAGATTAATTCTTTGTACAGTCATGTTGTCTGAAACACGCAGCAGGAAACTGAATAGAAAGAACATTGGTTTAATCGATAAGATTAAGAAATTGAGAAAAGTAATCAGGGACAAGCATAAAACCTTACTTAATTTTGAAAAACGATCGGAGGAATACAATAGGAAAACGCTCTCACCGTTGATGGAGCCCATAATTGAACTGGGAAAAAACAAATCCAGTTTCCACTCTAATCATGGTGTAAAACCAAAAAAGGAAGAAGTGAAAGAGGAAGAAGAGAGTATGAAGATTGATGATGAGGAGTCGAGTTATGATAAAAGCTATGGGAGTTCAACAGGGAATCTTCTAAGCTCAACTAAATTTGAAAACAGTTTACTTGGTTCTAGTAAGAACGATGAGCTGCTGTCACAATACCTAAAAACATTTCATGCGGAAAAATTGAATAATTCAATTAGTTATGGAATTTCATACAATTCTAAAGATGATGTGTATTATATTGAAAATCAGCAAGTAATATTTGATACCGGTTATATAGATATTTATAATGAAAGATTTCGTTTAACACATGGTCTACTTGAGTTATTATTCAGTTCAAGACCGAATTCGAATCTTTATAATCAGAGAAATCTGGATAAGTATAAAAAAATCTTAACACTTACAGGCATACATTTAGATCGAAGAGGGTATATTGAACAAAATTGGGGAATTAAATCGCAAATGATTCAGGAGTTATTTCCCAGTAAAAAAATTAGTTAAAAGAAGGGATGGGGTTTATTGAAATTTGCAAAAAATAATTCTCATGATAGAATTTATCAAAACTTTAATAATTTTGATGAATTAGTGGAAAGATTAAATTTACTCTATTCCTCAAAAGCTTCTGGCAACACTGGACATGATGTTGAGATTGCATCTATAATTGAAGAGCTAAAAGAAGCAAAACTAATTGTTTAGTGTTACGATGACTTTGCATCAATTCGGTCGGATTGATACACCTAGTAGTGCTAATCTTACGTGCGATATTGACTCGATAACACAGAAAATAATCGAATTGATAAATCAGCAAGGAATCAGCGAAGCTGTGAAATTTTATTTAGATTCACAAATGACCAAACTCATTTCGGAAAATACTAAGAATATCGGTGTGAGCATAATTGAAAGAGAATATATTCTAAGTTCATAACAGAATTTTAGTGCCAATATTGATAGAGCTATTGCAGAGAGAACTCTAACTTTAGAATCTGCTCTAGGAGAAGTGAAAACTTAAACAGACAGCTTTTCATCCCAGTTGGACAGTATTAACAACAATAAAGTCGATAAAGGTTATTTAGATGGGAAATTAAAAGCCATATCAGATTAAATTGAGAATTTGGAGGTCTTGGACAGAAACTACCTCAATACTAAATTAAAACAGCTTTGTACAGAAATTTTTACTAAAGTAAATGAAACACACCCATCGCCAATTGATAAGCAATATTTAGAATCTACTTTGCAGAAATTGACTAGTTCTTCATTAACAAAGGAAGAGTTTGAAAAACGATTATCTGAAATGGCGAGTGCAATAAAAGCTAATATTATGGATGGTATTGAATAATTCATTACAAAAGATGCTATTGCTATTCTGATTAATCAAATTGCAGACAAGTATGCAACTAAAAATGATATAGGAGATTTTATTAAGAAAAACGAGATGAAAGTCGCTGTGAAAAGCGTTCATGATGAAATAGCTGAGGCAATTAAAAATTTGGAAGAGGGGTCTGTTATGAGACTGCAATGTTCGGCTGCATTCATAGATTATCTTTATTTATTCATCCATAAGATAGCTTATGATATTGTGAGCGGATATGCACGTGTGAGCTTTAATATGAATTGGATAGAAGCTAAGCAACATAACCTTTCCGAAAATCAGGTTGCCGAAATTATAACTACCAGAATGGGTCTAGCCCAGTATAAAGGCTTTGTATTGTCTCCAAAAACATAAAATCTTGTGAAAGGATAACACTTGGCATATGAGAGAGAGATTTGAAGCACAGTGAACTTTAACGGTTTTCTTGCTAACACATGCTACCTCAAGATGATAAATCAGACTATACATTTTTTCATGTGTCTATGATTGAATGTAACAGTTTTTTCGATGTAGGAGTTATATGAACTCACTCTTATCTATAGAATTTGGGAAGGGGAAACATTCACCTCACAGGGAGCAGCGTAGCACACATGTCATTTCTCTGGAGAAACATTCAACAAGAGGGAGTGTAGCATGCGCGCGCACGTGCGCGTCACTTCAGTCTAAACAGTCAAGCCGACAAGTTCACATGATGTCTAACTATTTTGATTGGAGAAGTTTCAATGAGTTCTCTGTAGAAGCAAATCCACTAGCCAATTGGGGTTTTGAATTTCATCCTTATGATTGGTTTGTGATAACAAAGGTAACGTTTGCCGATAATGGCGAAATTCACCTTAAAATTATTGATATTGATAGTGAAGGTGACTTTAAACACACTATTAAGTTGCCGAAAGAATATTCAGTGGTTTTGGATCAGGATAACATCAGAAGTTTTAATTCTCATTCATGGGAATTGAATGTGAGTGGGAATCGTATATTCTTAAGACAGTTTCATGGTAACTATAGGCGTTGAGTATTAAGATAGCCCGCCCCCCCGAGTGAAATAGCTCTGGAAATATGTAAGTATTTTTAGATATGCTAGCTCATTCCAATTATACTTACATATGGTCGGAGAAAACACTTCAACAATAATGACTGGGATGCTTGTACAGCAAAAGAGCTCAATTTTTTACACAAGCATAAACAGTTTGATTGAACTCTTGACTGTCAGTTGGAAACCAAGCATAATATGGATATTATAGAACTTAGATAATTGTAGAGATAAGGATTCACTTTAATCTGACAGTATAGCAATAGATTATTAAGCAATAGATGTAGAGAGAGAGAGAGAGAGAGAGAGAGAGAGAGAGATAGGGAATTTCTCAATTCACTTCAATCTGTCAGTATAGCATTAGATGTAGAGTGATAGGGAATCTCTCAATTCACTTTAATCTGTCAGTATAGATGTAGAGAGGGAATTTTTTCCCTCAAAGGGAAATTATTTTTTCCCTCACTTTCTTCATCCCCCTCATCACCACTGAAGCAGGGGAAGGGAAAATCTATTTTGAGAGAGAGAGAGTGTGAGAGAGATATCTCTTTCTCTCTCTTCATCCCCCTCATCACCACTGGAGCAGGGGAAGGGTGAATCTATTTTTAGAACAGAGAGCCCCCTCGTCTTCACTGGGCAAGGGGAAGGGGAAATCTATTTTTAGAAAAGTGGATGGTAGAGGGTAGAGAGGGGGGAGGGGATTTCGAGCAAAAAACCCATTCAAACTGTCAGTTTATAAGTACTATTTCTTCTAAAGCTCAAGTACAGCTCTCCTGTGCCTAGACTGCTTATATGCTGGAAAAGCCTATTGTAGCATAAGTTCACTACCCGGTTCATGTCTATAAGGACTTTGTTTTTCTCATATTCCTCCAATATTCGGATTACATCTGTCCTGGTTTCCATTCTATGTAGCTCATTCTCAAGTCCAGCACTACGAAGTTTTTGGTTTAGTTGAGATATCCAATTATATTTCACTTTGTTTGCGGGCATCAAATCCAACTCTTGGAGTCTCTCAAGGCATATTCTTGGCAGCCTCCCGGTCTCCATTTTCTTTACTTTCAGATACCACTTCAGCATTTTTTTCAGGACTATACACTCACTGTGGTTCAATCCTAACTCAACGCGTATATAGTGCATTGGGGTATTCTTTTTCCAAAAGTAGAGTGATTTGAAGAAATGCTTATCGGCTGATTCAATCCTGTCACATTAAGATGGCGCCCAAACTTCAGCTGCATACAAAAGGGTAGATGCCACAATAGACTGGTGAAGTCGTACAATAGTCTCCAATTGGCTTACTCTTGTAGCGATACATATCTCTTTTAGTTTATTTGCTTCCATCCGCGCCTTCTTACTAGCCTCGTCCATATTTGCAGAGAAGAGTCCAGATGAAGAAAAAACCGTTCCCAGGTAGCAATATCTACTTGCTGTTTCAATTCGCTGATCCTGAAAAGTGATCTGTCGTCTGTTACCTCTACCACCTTATCACCTCTTCTTACTGGTATCACTTTTGTTTTCAGAACATTCACCTCCAGATTATTCAACGTACAGTATGCCCTCAAAATATCTGATGCTCTCCTGATACCCCTCCATGTCATATCTAGAACTACGAGATCATCTGCATATAGCAGCGCCACAAGATCTCTGTCTCCATTCAAATTAACTCCTTTACATCCATGATTTTCAAAAAAGGATACAATGTCGCTTATGAACAATGAAAAGAGTAGAGGACTCATTGAATCACCCTGCAAGATGCCTTTGGTGACATTGATTCTCAATTCCGATCCAGTGTTCAATTGTACAACTGCAATATCATATAGAGACTTGATAGTCTTGATCATTTTTGTGGATATGTCAAGACTACAGAGTTAGGCCATAATATCGAATAATCCAAACTATCGAAAGCTCGTTTGTAATCTATGAACATGGTGAAAACTGTATTTTTTTGAAGCCAAGTAGCTATGTTTAAAGCTGAACTGAGCACAAATATGTTGTCTATGCATCCTCTGGCTTTCCTGAAACCACTCTGCTCCTGTGGGAGTTTGCCCTCTAATTCTGCCCATTGCATTATCCTCTCAGCTAAAATACTTGTGTTTAGCTTTGTTATGGCATTGATTAACGCGATTCCTCAGAAGTTTTCCGGTAAGCTAGGGTCTCCCTTCTTGAATAGATGGAACATAAGTATTTGTCCCCAGCTCTCAGGTGCTATTCCCGAGTTGAATACATTATTGAACAAGTTCAACAAGTAGTGTTCCCATGAGGCCGGCAAGATCTTGAACAATTCATAGCCCAATCCATCAATTCCAGGCGATTTTCTCATCTTGCTCTTCTGGATAACTGTGTGTAGCTCTATTAAGCTTATCTCTCCATCCATGTATTCATCTGAGTATACACAGGTTAAAACCAATTTTGTTCGTGGTCCTGCATATAAATTTCTATAGTACTGGATCCAAGCCTCAAGGCTTACTGAACAATTTGAATTCTTCTTTGGCCATCTCTGAGTGTTTCTCTTAACAGCGTTCCAAAATGATTTACTATCCTTTGCCTGATATATTTCATTCAACAAGTTTTCATGGAATAATCTTTTTGCTCTTGCTCTTCTTGTTATCTCCCTGAACGCTTTGTTAGACTGCAGTAGATTTGAAAGATTGATTTGAGAAGGTTGCCTACCAAATTTCCTCCACTTCTTGCGTATTTTCCTCTTTGCATTTGCACACTCTAAATTATACCATGGCTTATCTTGACAAACTCTCTTACTTTCCATTGAACTGACTACTCTTTCGATAATCAGTACTTCTGATTGTACTGCATTTTCTCTGACAGCAATTGAAAAATTATCATTGAGTTCACTAGCATTTTCCGAATAAAAATAGATTCTTCGATTTTCTGTCATAAGTCTTTTGAAATAATTAGTATTTTCTCTTGTCAAGTTGTATCGTGATATTAATCTTACTGTTTGGATTGCTGGTACTGCTGGCTCCGAATATTCTAAGGATGTTTTAATAGTTACTGAGACAGGCATATGACTACAACTTTCAAAACAGGGCGCAATTTCAAAATCACTAATATAATCAATCAGCTTGAACGTAATCCAGGCCATATCAACTGTGCTACTTCCATTATATATGATGTTTGTGAATTTGCCATGCTTGTCATTAACTGATCTACCATTCACTACCAGCATTCCATTGTCTTCCATCAATTCAACCAACTTGCGACCTCGAGAATCACATACCAGATCCTGTGCTCGCCTCTCACTGGACAACTCTGTCTCTTCCGACAATTCTTCCACATATTGATTGAGTAAACCAATTCTTGCATTCCAGTCTCCCCCCAATATTATTTCAGAGACCTCCTTCTTAATTTTTACCTCTCTCAAGAAATTCGAAAGTAAGTCAAGACAGGAATCAGTGCTTGCACCAGGTCTCCAATGGACATTCCCCACAATCAGAAAGAAGTTGAAAATTTTTATTTTCAGTATCAGCCAATAGCTGTTATCATCCAGCAAAGTTGTATCACTCAAATTCTTTCTCACTAAAGTCATAAATCCACCACTTGGTCTACCTCTGATATTAAATCTGGTCGCATTGGAAGTGAACACATTATAATACTCAAATCATGCCGGTCTGAGAAAATCATTGTTGGCAAGAAAAGTTTCAGAAAAACAAATTATAGAGCTCTTAGACAAGTAATTAATTTATTGTTTCTGCACTGAAATTATACACATTACGAAATCCTCCAACATTCCAAAATATTACTCCAATATCTGAATACTTTTCACTTCACACTTTTGAGTTATCTCTCACTGTGTCTGCCTCTCTAAAAAATTATCCATCGAATGCTGGGATAGGTTACCTCTTCTCTGCCTCTCTGCATTCACTTTCCTTTTCTTCCTTGTGGTTGCTGTTGTCTTATTTCCATTTTCCGAAGCTTCTGTGCTCAACCCTTCACTTTCAAAGTCATCTTTCGAGTAGTGAGGGTCCTCAACCCCCTCCAAAGCACCTATGTCTCCAGCATATCTGATTTTAAAGGTTTTATTTAAATCTGATTCCCCAACCAGCAGTTCGTTGTTCCTAAACCAAACGTATTTGAGCACACCTCTTGATTGGAAATCCTTTGCACGGTTGAAAAGAGAATAGAAGTAGGGTGACATCAACTCTTGACTCTGGCTCCATACCAAGCAGCCCAATCTTCAAAACTTCAGATGACTTCCGCGCTGATGATAGAAATCCTCTCTTATCCAATTCGTTGTTAAATTTTAGTATAATGGGAGAAATAGCCTTTGGATAAAAGTTAGTAAAACACAATAATTATTATTCTATGATAAAAGAAACAAAACATAAAAACAAGAAACAGTTCGTGCGTAGAAGATTTTTTCTTCAGTTTTATTTGATCTTATCCATTCCTCAATCTCGCAATTTAGTTTTTTGCTCCGGCTTGTATTGGCAACAAAATGAGTAGGAACAAGATTTATTATCCTCTGTGATAAGTAAGTGAATTGTCTTCTACATACATTCAAATCCATCCTCTCTTGATGGAATGTTTCTCTAATAGGACGTAAATTTAAATTCAAGTTTCTTTCACAAAGAAGAAATTTATTTTTATTCTTCTTGATATATATCATCAAATTTTTTATGTACAGCTGTCGAACAGTTAGTACTTTGAATTAATTGAAAAGATCGCTTGTAGGATAAAGTCTGGGTTTGCCTAGAATTGTTTTAATAATATATTTTTGAATTATGAAAAGTTTTTCAAAATGTGTGTTCAAGGCTCCACCCCAAGCTCTTATTCCATATTGTAAGACAGCTTGTGCATAAGAGAAGTAGATTAATTGGGCTATTTTCAAGTTATTTAGTTCTCTAATTTGATGAAATTTATATATTGGAAATTTTATTTTCAAACACATGCTGTTTATATGAATATTCCATCTCAGATATGGATCCAACAGTATTCCCAGGTATTTTACTCGGTCCTTTTTTCGAATTTCAGGACAAAAGCAGTGATTTGTTGATTGTTGACAATTGCAGTTCACTTGGTGTATTTTAATACTTTCTATTTCATGAGGTTGTGTTTGGGCATTGGGTGAGAAAGTCATGAATACGCTTTTAGAAGCATTTAAAGTAAGCAGATGTTCATCGAGCCAAGATTGTGCTTCTCTTAGACCATTTTCTGCGCTAAGGCGCACGTCCTCCCAGGAATTGCCAGTGAAAGTGAGAGCGGTATCATCAGCAAAGGATACGATTGAGCAGTTCCCAATGTCAACTTTAAGAAAATCATTAATATAAATTTGGAAAAGTATTGGTGATAAAACAGTGCCTTGAGGCAGACCATATTCAGTAAGTTTTTTATTACTTGATAAAGTATTCAGCGTAAGTAGTTGATACCGTTCAGTTAGATAAATATTGAATAGTTTGAGAGGTGAGCCTCTGATTCCAAGGTGTTCCATCTTCTCTAATAATCTTGACTGGGATACAGTGTCAAAAGCCTTTGCCAAGTCTAAGAAAGTTGTTAAAGTTTTCTTTTTACTGTTGAAGTTTTATTCCAATTATTCTTTCCAAAAAGTCAGATATTGCATCTTCTGTTGATATGCCACTCTTGAATCCATACTGATTTCTGTTGATAATTCTATGTTTATTCAAATAACTTACTAGTCTCTTCTTTATAATTTTCTCCATTATTTTAGCTAAATTATTTCTTAAACTTATTGGGCGATAATTTGAGGGGTTTGATTTATCACCTGATTTATAAAGAGGAACAACTTTAGCAACTTTAAATAGTTTAGGAGAATAACCTACCAAAAAACATTCATTTATTATCATTTTAAGAGGCTCTACAATATAGGAAGCTACTTTTTTCAGACAGGCAGAACTCAAATTGTCTACTCCAGGAGAAGAGTTACTTCTGAGAGAATTGATTGTGTCTATTATTTCATCATTGTTTGTTTCAGCCAAATAAAATGAATTGAATGAGGGGATTGACAAATCAGCATGAGTACGTTGTCTAGGGCTGTTATTTATTATTTTATTAGCATATAATTGACCTACATGTGTGAAATGGTGGTTTAGAACTTCGGGATCTATATTGGGTATTTTTTTATCTCGTTTTATATTCAATAGATCATTGATACACTCCCATGTCTTTTTCGAATTGCCTCTGCTTTGGAGTAGTATATTATTATAGTAGTCATACTTAGATTTTTTTTGGAGTAGTTGTGTATTATTGATAACTTGCATATTCATTCTTGATATATTTCTCTTGACTGTGTCGTTCTCCTTGGCCAACTTATCTATCTTTACATCACAAGTGCTGATATCTGTTTTCAGTTTAGTTATTGCATTTGTAAGCTCTTTCTTACAAGTCTCCACTGAAGTTTTGACTGCCGTATTATTAGTACTCATTTCTGTCTTAATAGAATTAAGTTTGTTTGATATGAATAATTTCAGCTGCTCCACCAGAGATTGGTCACTTTTATTTTCCATGTTTCTAGAGTTCAAATAATTATATGAAAACAACTAAACAGGCCGTTGTAGAGATTGCGCAGACTGTTTTCGTAGGGCTTATCTGCTTATCTGCCAATTAGGAAATTCAAGGTTGAACAGCTGACTTCAAGTAGTACGCCTGCAATGTCCACAAATGACTCAGATCGTAGTCATAGCAACGGGAGACCTCTGCTAACAGCTGATTATCTGAAGTGTTGAGTTGTTGACTGTATCGACGGGGATGATAACGATATCTGTCTGTACTAGCCAGCTCCTCACACCCCCTCTATTTAAGAGAAGTCAGTAGGCCTTCTCTTTGAATCATCAAAACGAGGTGGTTTATCTGTGATTCCAAACAGATATGCGGAAGCCAACAACCCCCACATGAATAATGAATATGATAGTGGTAGACCTACATCCTATTGTTGCTACCTTGATGCCAACGGCTTGTATGGTTCCTGTATGACAAATTATCTGCCATATGGTGGTTTCAGGTGGTTGACAAAGATGGAAATATATTTCATCAATGTATTCAACATTCCAGATGATGCTAAAACAGGCTGTGTCCTAGATGTGGATTTAAATTACCCCTCTCATCTTCATGATAAACACAACGATTACCCTCTTGCCCCAATTAAAGGTTTACCACCTGTAGAGCTATTTTCCAAATATCAAAGAACCAACAATCGATGCACACAGAGAGTGTCAACCAAGCTTGTAGCCACACTGGATTGTAGAAAGAATTATGTATTACATTACCGAGATTTGAAACTATATTTGACACTTGGAATGGAATTAACAAAAATTCATCGTATTATTGCTTTTAGCCAATCTGCTTGGTTGAAAGAATATATTGACCTCAACACAAAACATTGTCAGGAGAGTGAAAACATATTTGAATCAACACAGTACAAGAATCTCACAAACTCGATTTATGGGAAATTAATTGAATGTGTTAGAAATAGATTGAATATTAGATTGATTACAGATGAGAAGCGATTAGAAAGAGTATCATCAAGCCCAAATGTAAAGCGGTGGAATATGTTTAATGCAAATGTGATTGGAGTGGAATTGAAAAAGTATGATATTGTATTGAACCGACCAATTTATTGTGGGTTTACAGTTCTAGATTCGAGCAGACTAGTTATGTATGACTTTCATTATAATAAGATTCTCCAAATGTATTATTACCAAAGGGTAAAAATACTCATGTCTGACACAGATTCTTTTCTTTATCATATAGAAACAGATGATTTTCACGAGGATATGAGAAATAATTCACATTTATTTGATATGAGTGGATACCCTCTCACCCACAAATGTTATAGTTTAACCAATTACAGGAAACTCGGTGTCATGAAGAATGAAATGTGTTCACCAATAATAACAAAATTCTCAGGTTTGAGACCAAAGCTTTATTCTTTCTTATATGTGAATAAATCATATGAAATCGCTAATAAGAATATAGCTGAAGGTGTGTCACGTTATATAATCGATAATAATTCGAAATTTGAAATATATAAGGATTGTCTATTCAATAGGAAGATTCATTATTAATCATCCAACATATTACATTCATATCTGCATAATGTTTTTGAGATTAGGATATCAAAAATAGCTATTTCCCCACTTGATGACAAACGCTTTATTCCACCCAATAATATCAATACACTAGCCTGGGGACATAATCAGATTGAACATCATATTAGACTTGACTTGGAAAAGAGTTGAATGTAGCTGAAGAAAATTATGATGGAAATGATACAGAAGAAGTGTTGGTACAGTAAATCCCAATGCAGTGAACAGGATAACCTCAACCATATTGATTGTAATTAATATGTGTATAGAAGAAGCATGGATATGATTGAGATTTTAGTATCCATCTGCTAGTTGAAGAGAGAACAGGATAAAATGAGCAATGTGCGAGAGCAGTTGGCAAATGAGTTGCATAAACCTGTCTGTAAAGACTTTATGAAAAGGAGTTATATTCTAAAAGGGGTTAATGACATGTTACAGGCATAATTTATGGAAATGGAGGGTTTTGTTAAAATGAATTTGAACTATAGATATATTTTAACTGTTATAAATGCATTTACAAAGTTTGCATATGCTGTGCCACTAAAGACAAAAACAACTCGTGAAGTGAGTGATGCTTCAAGACCAATATTTAAGAGAAATCTCGGCATCAAGCTATTCTGTACAGACAATGGGAAGGAATTTTATGATTCTCAAGTAAAGGCTCTACTACAACATTATAAGATACATCACTATAGTGTCTACCTCAATTCTCATGCAGCATTTATTGAACATTTCAACAGAACTCTAAAGTTGCGCTTATAACATTATTTCACTGCAACTGGCAATTATACATGGGAATCTTGGTTGATTAAGATTGTTGATCAATATAATGTTCATTTCATTCAACTATCCAAATGAAACCAGCTGAAGTAATATTGAAACATGAGAAACAAATCATTGCTGAATTGAATAGAAAACACTTAAGAAAGAGTAATAAACCTATTCGTCCCAAATTCGGGTTAGGTGATATAGTGAGGATTTCTAAATACAAAAAATTCTTTGAAAAAGCCTATGAAATAAATTGGAGTTTAGAATTATTTGAAATAGTTGAAGTTCATGCTACAATACCACCAACATATTAATTAAAAGATCTGTCTGGTAAAAATATTATTGGAAGGTTTTATGAACGAGAATTACAAAGAACTCAATTAAATGGATCTGATAGAAATGTTTACTCAGTTGAAAAGGTATTGAGATGTGAGGGGCAAAAGGTTTTAGTTAAATGGTTTGGGTTTATAGAACCAAGTTGGATTGATAAAAAAGATCTTCTTTGAATCAATAATAATAATAGATATGTATTTTTCAGATATGGAGTCACACATTCCAAGAACAATGTTCAAAGAGGATATTCTAGTAGAGCTTCATGGTAATATTACAACTGAGATGAAAAGATATGTTGTACATTATTTCCTTCTAAATGAGCTTATCTGGAATTTGAATGATGTAAATAGGAAATTTGATCATTGGGGTTATTGCAAGAGAAATCAATGTGAATGCTCAAAACTATCTTCAATAGAATATATGAGTGATGATATGTTTGAAGATCATCATGTGGGAAAAGAATTTGCAAGAAAACTTATTAAAGTTTGTGGTATGAATGTTGGAATATTTTATGATGAAGACTAGTTTTAAGATGATATGAAAAGATGGAATTTGAAGGTGAAATGTATATATATTATTTCAGATTATGATGTCTACTGCAAATTTTAAATTGGAAGCTCACCGTTGTGGTCTAACAGTGTTATTGGACAATCTTATTGATAGCTTGAAGGATTATGCAAATTCAGGTCTTACATTAAAGGACTATCTTTTGTTTTGTCTGGTGAAGATTTTTCTTACAATTTATTAGAACAGTGTGGTCTAGAAGCAGGATTTAAAAAAAAGTAATTGTCTGTAGCAATAATACTAATATTGTTATTATATTTGCTTTCAGAGACATGGATATCATAGCTAGCATAATTCCACATTATCAATGTTGTATGTGTGACATTCTCATGAGTTTTGTTGATTTAATAGCGAATTACAGAAAAAACTATGTAGACCTTGATGAATTTCTATGGTTTGTGAGACCAGAAAAAAGTGATTTAGAAAGACAGCTACATTTGAGTGTATGTTATTCTGGTGGCAAATTACTAAGTGAAAGGATATGCAGGAAATCTGCCTATGAGCTTCCTGAACGATGTTTTTGTAATTCATTATCATATTCTGTTTATAAAATCAGGGAATTCATCAAAGAAAGAGCAAAACCAGATATGGATACAGATAAACTTTTTATGGAAACAATAATTAAATGTGCAAATCTAGCTTACATTAATTTCAAGACAAAATGAGAAAGCTTTTTCTAAAATCAACTGTTAGTACATTATAAATTGAAAAAAATTAGTAATTAAAAATTGAATATATGTAGTTAATTTGTTTGCTTGTAACAGTTATTAATATGTTTTGAACATGAACATAGAAAATTGTATCATTAGCAAGGGTAGCATGTTTTGTAAAATACTTTTTTACAGTAGAAGATGAGTGAATATTCTGGAATATTATGTTATTTTCTGAATGTAGTGTATGTAATGTTTTGAGAGGTAAATATAATAGCATTTCATCTTGATTCTGTATTATTTGTGAAAAACCTGTGTTTGAACTGTTAGTCATAGGTGAAGTGTGTTCATGAACACATAAGACATGAATGATAAGCAGAATCTGAAGAAAGATGAAAATGTACATGGAGATGAAGTTGAAATTCCTATTTTAAATTTTGATGAGCTAATTGTCACTACAAAAATGGCTGACATGAACAAAAGTAAGCATGGCATGCTTTTTCCAAATCATATCCGATCAATAATTGTTGGTGGTTCTTCTTCTGGCAAGACAAACATTCTCCTAAACCTTATTTTCCATAGAAAAACATTATGTTTTCAAAGCTTATATTCATTTAGTAAATCCTTATATCAGCCCAAGTATGTATTTTTGGAAAAAGTCTTCTCCACATTAAAATTCATGAAGTTTTGTATGTCGAATGATATTTCAAGCATACCAAATCCAAATGATTCAGAAAAGGATAAATTGGTGTTTTTTGATGACTTGCAATTGCAGAAAGTTGCATGTATTCGAGATTATTTTAGCATGGGGAGACATATGAATATTGATGTGATATATCTAAACCAGTCCTATGCAACTATACCTAAGCATATAATCAGAGAAAATACGAATCTGATTTTGATTTTTCGAATAGACTTACTTTCTTTGAAGCTAGTCCATAGAGATTTTGCAGAGTCTGATATGAACTTTATCACTTCCAAAAATATGTGTTCAGATGTTTGGATGGAGAGTAATGGACATAATTTCATCACCATTTGTACTGATTATAAGTTGCATGATGGTGGGTATAGATTAAATTTGGACACATTCTTGGATCCAACAAAGTTCAGTGATAAACATGGAGAGTTAGTTCAGCAGAATAAATTATAATATTGAGTTAGTTGTCAAACAGTACTCTTATTGAGTGTCTGCTGTAAATATGGAAGTGAGTAAGATTGTTAATAGAGGAGGTGGGGTGAAGGTGAAGAAGGAAAGAATAGGAAAGATTACAGATATGAGGGATGGTAGAGATGTGTTAACAGATAAAATTCATGATTTGAGAAAATCAATTGTTAAAAAATATAATATTCTACGAGGTATGCAATCTGAATCAGAGTTGAATTTGAAAAGATTAGCACCAATTATAAATCCTTTTCAAGAATTAAAAGAATCATCAATGAAAATTGAGAAACAAATCAAAAATGAAATAAATGATTCTGAAGGTAAATTCAATATTAAGGAAGAGGAAGACCCAACTGATGATGAAGATTCTGTAGATGATGATGATGAAGATGAATCTGAATATTTCAGTGATGAAGAAGGGAAGACTGACAAAGGTCTAGATCCACCTCCTTCAAGCA
Organism: Nilaparvata lugens; assembly: GCF_014356525.2. NCBI lineage: Eukaryota > Metazoa > Arthropoda > Insecta > Hemiptera > Delphacidae > Nilaparvata > Nilaparvata lugens. The sequence continues at coordinate 29,138,631 of NC_052509.1, forward strand.
AATCTTTCCTAATTAGGAAAACCATGTTACAGGATATACTTGACAGTTATTTGGATACTTTTCATTTGTTAAAGAATAAGTCTATTTCATTAGGTATACAGCATGATTCTAAAACAAGTTCATACTTCATGGGAAAAAAGTCATGATCACATTTTCAGATAAATATATTTTTGTTGGAAAAGGTAAATTCAAAATAACAAGAGGTTCACTAGAATTATTATTCAAGGCGCGACCAAATGAGGATTATTGTAGCATGAATGATTTTCGCAATTATAAAAAGATTCTAATTGCAACAGGTGCACATTTAAACAGACTGGGTTATGTAAAGAGGAATAATGGAATTAAATCGCTGTTAGTTCAGAAACTATTCCCATCAAAAACATGTAGAACTACACGCTCAACAATGGCGAAAGGATTGAATTTCTTGAAGAATATAACAAATAATAGATCATATGTTCACTATGATGATCCAAATGAGTTGGTTACATGTTTGCAAATGCTATTAAAATCGCATAAAGCTGGTAACAATTCTCATTCAATCGAAATAAATTCAATTATAGAAGAACTAAGAGAATCACATATAATATATTGATAGGTGGGTGGGTAGCACAATTAAGTTATTGTTAGTATTCTAGAGATAGTCTAGATGGGAAGATGGTAAAGTTGCGCTGTCATACTAGTTAAAAGAAGACTAACACACACAGACAGAAAGGGGTGATAGGTAGTGGTTTATTATCCACATTGGGTAATATTGCTGAAGGTATTGTGAATAAAGCAGGTAGCATTACTTCAAGCGTTCTGAATAGGACAATAGACTTCCTACCAATTGAGCTACACCTTCCAGGGGGCTACCAATACTGCGGTCCCGGCACAAAGCTAGACAAATGGCTTAAGCGAGGTGATCAAGGACTCAACTCCTTAGATAAAGCTTGTCGTATTCATGATATGAGTTATTCACAATCTTCAGATAACTTATCACATTCAAGAGCAGATAGAATTTCAGCAGATAGTGCTTGGGCGATATTCAAGGATCCCAAAACAGACTATAGTCAGAAGGTATTAGCATATTTAGTCACATTAGCAATGAAGACAAAGTCGGTAATTGGATCTGGAATGAAATTACCACATATTCATAGAAAAAGGTCAACACAAAAGAAGTCCAGCAGGAAAGGGAAAAGTGAAGGTGTAACTAAACAAAATAGTGAATATATATGGAGGGAGGCGATTAAACGTTTTATGAATCATGTTAAAGGAAAAGGTTATTATCTCAGACCATACCCCAACTACTTTGGTGGTGGTAGTGGCAGTGGAAGAGTATTGGATTTTCCATCTGGATCAGTGCCACCTCATAATGTGCATGGTCTATTGATGAGGGAAAATAAGAGGAGAAGGACATCAAAGCGATCAAATCATAGAGCAAGAGGAAGATCAAGGAAATGTAGTAAAAAATGATTGCCAAACTCAGTAAAGCTATGTCTGGTCATGATCTAGAACAATGGGCGGGATTGTTAAAAATTCAGCTGCATGCTGTGTATATGCTTGATATGCTGCCCAACAAAATCCATCATGATGAGATGTCTATTGTTAATCTGGATTCTCTTACCAGACCAGGTACACATTGGGTGGCCTATGACAAACAAGGTGATAATGTATACTATTTTGATCCCATAGGCAATCTACAGCCACCATTACAATTGGTGGAAGAAGCAGGAAGTTGTGAATGTATTTTATAATGCTGATGAGATACAAAAACCTAATACAAATATTTGTAGTCACCTATGTTTATTATTCTTGTTTTGGTCAGTTCTAACTATTTTTAGGTGGAGGTAAGTACTACTACCGCGACTACTATGGTTGTGATAACGCTTTCTTGAAAGAGTAGTGATTTATATGAAAATCTACCACAAGTTTTAGATTTAGATAATAATATGGAATATGAGATTGTATTAGTGAACCTGTGGACTTTTAATTCTATTCCAAATGCTATTTAAGGGAAAAATTCCAGTTTCAAATATGGTGATCAATTTATAATGCTTGAAACAGGTTCTTATGGAATTGATGATATCATAAAAGCAAGAACAGAAAAAATGAATGTAACTAGTAAAAGTCTAGTTATACATGGGAATAATAATACAATGAAAACTGAAATATATTCTGATAGACCTATTGATTCAACTCATAATGAATCAATCGGCGCAATACTGGGTTTTGAACATAAGGTGCTAAGTCAAAATATTTGGCATTATTCCAATAAACCTGTTTAAATATCAAACATCACATGTTTAGAAGTTTCATGTAATTTGGCTTGTGGGAGTTATAGCGATGGTGAGGGAAAACATACTATTTACGAGTTTCCTCCAAAGGTTCCTCCAGGATATTCAATTAATGAGACACCAAATCCGATTGTATATGTGGGTTTAAATACACACAAGTGTCAGTGCATTAATGTCAAAGTGACAGACCAGAACGGATCTTTAGTCGATTTCAGAGGAGATAGATTAACAGTTAAACTACATATACAAGAGAAGAAGTGAGATGGGATTCATTGTATTCAAACCGCATACCTCAAATCATAATCCATGCAGAGGAGATGAAACTTTTGAGAGGTTGAAGATAAGGAAAAAAAAAGGAGTTAAATAAGAGTTGTAATAGGACATTTAGTGGAGTTTCACATTCCAACATGATAACATCTAAAAATGCAAGGATATTAGAGAAATTAGGATTTCGAGTAAATTGGGATAATGTCATCTTCAATGGCTGCAATAATTGAGATCTTGGATGTTGAGAGGGAAATACATTTTTTCAATGAAATAAAGAGTCTGGAATATCACACCCATACTCCTTATGCAAATCAATGCTTAACCCTCTGCTACACGCATCAGTAGCAATCACACTAGTACACGCAAGCGGCACTCAGTACCGCATATTCAAATTTCGCCCAAAATAGATTTGTAGCATTTTCAAAATGTAAAAACTCATTTGGCAAGGATTTAAAAAGTAACTCATCTCAATATTAATTCAAATTTATTCATGGAAACAGAGTTGAATTAGTAGATTCAAAAAATAACTCATCATCAATATTCAAATTCATCCATGGAAACACAGTAAAAGTAGTAGATTTGAAAAATTACTCATCAATAATCATAAAAATCCATTCAGTAGTTTAAAATGTTATAGTTTTTACCAGTTCACTCATCATCTAAATTATTGACTCTGCAGCAGTCACAGCTTACCACTGCTTGTGAATGTGTCTTACAAACAAAGTTTTGACACTGTGAGCAACGAACAGTTGTCTTGTTGTTGCGATGTTTCTTACATTCATGGCATGGCCTACATCCGCGCTGATCTGGATCAGCTCTTACCTGGTTCGATGGAACTTCTTTATATCTCTCAAGATAGCATTTGATGTCAAGAGGCAGATTTTTTATTGTTGCTCTCTCCTTGAAATGACTTTCAAGAAGGTTGAAAGCTAATTCCTCCAAGAAATCCATTCTGTATTTTTTCCCAGCTGGATTGTTGAGGTTGTTTGCAATATAAATTACATGAGCATTCACTCCAGTCATGTCTAAAAATCTATAAAAGATTGCCATTGGCCATCTGCGCATTTTCTTTTTTGTGGAATAGTTTGCACACTTCTGATCGACGGTATCCACTCCACCTTTTGTTGAGTTGTAGTCGATGATAATGGATGGTTTTCCGGTGACATAATCTATTTCTTTCTCATCATGCATTGTGGACAGCAGTATCACACTTTTGTTTTTCTTGGGCACATGGGAAACAAGTGTGCAATTATCTTAGAAGCCAAAAAGAGATGATCCAACTTCTCGTGTCTTGTTTGGCAGAAACTCAAGTGGAATGTCTGGTTTGCTTTTCTTCACTGTTCCTATGAATGTTATGCCACGTTCTAATAGATATTGTGCTAAATCATAGATAGTATAGTAATTATCTGTTGTCAAATCTCGGTGGGTTTTTTCAATGGGTGCAAATAACCGTTTAACCACATCTGTTGCCTTGTTTGAGATGCAAAAAGGACCTTGGGGTTGAGTACCACAGTAAATCTCAAAACTCGAAACATAGTAGGTCTTAGCATCACATATAGCAAACATTTTGATGCTATACTTGGCCGGCTTGTTTGGCATATACATGACAAAGCCACAACGACCTCAAAATGGATGCAACATTACGTCAATTGTGACAAACTCTGATAGGCAGTAACTTTTTTGATAGTTATTGTTCAATGATTCAAAAATTTCACTGAGAGCTGCCAATTTATCAGTCTTCATCCTTGTAGCTCGTGTATTTATATTATCAAAACGAAGAGCTTGCAAGAGGAATCTAAATCTATTGATACCAAAGGCAGCTCTGCAAACCATCAAGCCAGTGCCATTGGTCATCCAAGCTCTCTTGGCATCAGCTCGGCAGCTTTTATTTATAGAAAGGATATAAAGCACCCCAAACAGTCCCATAAGCTCTGATCTGCTTGTTAGTTTGCAATCTCTCTCTCTTGAAAAGCTTTGATCAGCTTGCTTTTTCTCAATATAAATATTTGTAAATTCAACAATCTTATCAATCATTTCCACTGTCATGAGTTTGAGAAAAACCTCTATTCCAGACTTAGCATTTCTTGCATATTGCTTAGGCCCAGGAAAAACTTTCACTATATTTTTAGATTTTGTCTTTGATTATAAAGCACAAGTTTCACTTAGCCAAAATGTATCTGAATTTTCCCCCTGTCCCAAGAAAACAGTAGAGTCTGTAGTCTCCCTTACCACTAGGCAATTGTCAATTCCATCTCCAGACTGCTCATTTTCACCATTGTGGTTATCCATGAATACTTGCTCAGCTTCATCCTTACTAGCATCAGAGAAATCGTAGAAGTCTTGATGTTCTTCATCTTGTTCCTCATCTTACAGCAGCTCCTCAAGAACAGATGCAAGATCCCCAGGATGAATAGGTTCCATTCCCCTGAAACATGACAGTACAAGCTTTTGTGAATACAATATTGCTAAATATGATCATTATTCCCATGACCAATTTTCATGAGAATGTTCAAATTTTGTAAAAAAGTTGAATGAATAAATACTGGTACTATACTAGATATTGGTGTCAAAGCATGAAGAGTGTAATTATAAACTATATTATTATTTTATAATAAGTGTATATATAATATAAATTGGTTCCCTAAAACATGATACCCACTTTTGTAAATATGATTTTGTAATATATTACTATTATTTCCATGACCCATTTTTCTATTACAAGTCCCAAATCTTGTGAAAAAGTATAATTGGAAACAAGTTGATACATGTGTCAAAACATCAAGAGTATAATCATGAATTACTGAGGTATAAGCTACAAGAAAAGAAAAGAAACAAATTGATTTATGCATAAATTCTACTTACATTGCAACACGCTAGCGGTACACAGTGCCATATCCAACAATGTTCTCACTGCCAAGGCTTCTGACAGACTGACTCAATGCATTTACGGTTCCCTCACCATTCAACCACAAGCAGCAAGACCCAGACAAGGAATACTTATGACTGCCATCATCGCAGTGTCCTTGAATTCTGTTCTATATCATAATTGCTTGATAAGCGGTACACAGTGCCACTTAGCGTGTAGTAGAGGGTTAACAAAATCTGATGAAATTAGAATTCCAATAAATTCACAAGATAATTAAAGCCTTCCATGTAAATCGTTCATTCTCATACAGTGTGATGTTACATGCAAGAAGAGTGTGAAAGATGACAAGGGAGAAACTAGTATTCAAAATGTGACATATAAACTAGTAAGTAATGCAACAGGATATTTTTAGACTTTGCAGGTAGTTATTCAAATTCACCAGTGAATTCTGAACATGGTAATGAAATTGATTATACCACATTTACAAAAGATACACCAATTTTGGTAATTGATTGTTCGCACCAGCCAAGTACATTGAAAGGATCAATAGATGTGCGACTCAAATTTGAATTTGAGAGTGATGTGCCCGCTTCAACCAGTGCTTATTGCATTTTAGCAAGTGATAATATTATAGAATATACCCCACTTACATGAATGGTTCGAGAGGCACAGTAGTTTTACCAGTAGAGTGCATGGTAAGAGCAGGTTGTATATAACCTAAGACTGATTGAAAAAGCTTTAGTAGGTGAAGAACCATGCTATCGAGCGGAACTTCAACATCATAATCCCGCAACTCTCTTTCATCATCCTTACTTCAAACTGTGAAGGAAGAAGAGGAGGACCAGAAGGACTATGATAGTTTATTATCTCGCTATACTGGTGACTTATCATTGGGGTTGAAGATGGGAGGAAATTGTCATTCAGAACCATCAAGGAAAGTGGAATATGCAGATGTCAGTGTGCAGTGCAACTTGGACAAGGAGGAGGAGGAAGAGCAGTTGATGGTGGAGGGAGGGGTTGCTGAGGGAGGAGATGATGGGGATTGCAGCACATTCAAACAGGTTAGAATTGATGATACATTTGCTGTTGTTGAGTTTCATGAGTTCGAAGATAAGAATAATCAACTTATATTAAAGGAATTTGCAATGATTGATCCTAAAGATACTTATGTTATATTACATTTCAAACTGCCATTTCCAAAATCACAGCTAACATGGAGAACCTATCGAGATGTATGTTGGTTGGAGTTTTATCATAACAAGATAAAATGGGAATTGGGTGGAATAGATTATTCTGATGATCTAATAAAAGCTTGTCTCAAAATTTAAGATAGAGTATATACAAAGGGTGGAGAAAATGCGGAATTCCTAAAGAAATTCCACAATAATGTTGAAACAATACCTGATAATTTTGAAAGGTCTAATCATAGAAAGTTCTCTGATTGCTGGACTTATGATGTTTGCAAAATTCATAATAGTATTGTTGATGGTAGATGTGCTTTATTCAGCGCTAAACATTATTTGTCATTGATGTTGTCCAAGGCAGAGAAAGTATTGGGTCGAAAAGTGGATTACTTATTTGAAGCAGAGCGAATGAAAAGTATGAAGATGTTTCCATTTTATACTAGGGAAAACAAATGCAAATATGGGAGAGAAGGATTTCACTACAATGGGCAATTTGTGTATGGTGTGGATATCAATTATACATGCATAAGGCGAGAATATGCAATTTTACAAGTGATGTTGCTAATCCAGTAAATTTTTCAGTTCTGGTACCACTCATATAAAAGCTCTGCTACAAACAGAATCCATTCCAGTGTGCTGTTATGAACAGATCTGATCAGTGTTGTAATGGATCCCAAATGTTGGTTGTATGCTGATATAGAATTGGAATCGAAATTATGTGATTACATAGACCGGTTTGATTTATGTGAAGAAGCTATTACAAAAGCAAAATGTGAAAATCGTGATGTTATGATTGCTGAACAATTAAAATTAATTTTTCTAAACACAGTGAATGTTTGTGATATGAATGATTACCTATGTTATTAAAGACCTATGAAATTGAATGTTCAAAAACTAATCCAAATTGAGGATGGAGTGTTGCGCAATATAAGTACATCTAACAAAGAGGATCCTTAGGGTTATTGACATTTGCAAACATGTTCAATCATGTCTGACCTTGAGATGGAACAAAGAAGAATGGTCACAGTGATGGTGAACTGCAAACCGGTTTAAACATGAAAACCTTGATGAGTTGAGTGGGGAAAACAGTGTGATACCACATACAATAGTGAAGTGGCTTTCATTCCCAGTTTAAGAACAGTTGAGTGCAGAGACGTGCTATTCTACTTCTACATGATGCAGCAGCAGCAGCAGTTCAATTTGACTAAATTCTATGAGACATTAAGGGAGAATATTCCGATTGTGCAGATACGTGACTTGAAGTCTGACTCCAGCTATCCAGTATATAAGGCGAGAATGGTTCATACACCATCCAGATTGAGAAGTGTGTTGCTATTTGTCAGATATCGGCCTCCGTTGAAGCGTCATGTATCAAATCCCAGTCTCTGGAGGGGAAATGTGTCATAAACTTACTTCAAAGGGGGGGACACGGAAATATATAATTTGAACTATATGACAATAAATTAGGGTTTTTATTGTTCAGTCATGAGTACGATTTTCTTGTATAGTGGGTCTTACCTTGTGTTGGCGAATGTTGCAGCCTATTTTCTTCCATAGAGAAGGGAGGACGTACAATGAAAAAGTAATTGATAGTTAAAATAGTCAGATTAAATAAAATAATTGAACAATGATAGTACTTGAGGTTATGATTTAACGGTGGATAGTTGTAGGTTAGGTTGACCAACCTTTGTTTAATCGGATTGTCAATATCACTTAAATCAGAGTATCGAAGCAGAATGGCTGGTGTGTGGATAGGACAGATTGAAAAAGTTAACTTGCTCAATAAAGAGGTTGGCGGTCTACAAAGGTAGCCGAAGTAAGGGACCTGAATTTCTAACTTAATGTTGTAGGTGGTTATAATATGGTGAGGGGGAATTAAATTCAATTTAATAATAAAATTCAGTTCAACTGGAACCTGCTGAAAATAAATTCTGCTGTCACTACGATCAGACAGAGATAGTAGTTTTGGAGTGAACCTTTTCTCCAAATGATGACTAATATATCCAGAATCCAATAATTGTGATGTAATTTGGAAAGATGTTAGACCGTATGAAACAACAGATAGAATGGCAAATCCATGCGAACCAGGTCTCTGATAAGTACTATAGGTTGTATGTGTCATAAACTTACTTCAAAGGGGGGGACACGGAAATATATAATTTGAACTATATGACAATAAATTGGGGTTTTTATTGTTCAGTCATGAGTACGATTTCCTTGTATAGTGGGTCTTACCTTGTGTTGGCGAATGTTGCAGCCTATTTTGTTCCGTAGAGAAGGGAGGACGTACAATAAAAAAGTAATTGATAGTTAAAATAGTCAGATTAAATAAAATAATTGAACAATGATAGTACTTGAGGTTACGATTTAACGGTGGATAGTTGTAGGTTAGGTTGACCAACCTTTGTTTAATTGGATTGTCGATATCACTTAAATCAGAGTATCGAAGCAGAATGGCTGGTGTGTGGATAGGACAGATTGAAAAAGTTAACTTGCTCAATAAAGAGGTTGGTGGTCTACAAAGGTAGCCGAAGTAAGGGACCTGAATTTCTAACTTAATGTTGTAGGTGGTTATAATATGGTGAGGGGGAATTGAATTCAATTTAATAATAAAATTCAGTTCAACTGGAACCTGCTGAAAATAAATTCTGCTGTCACTACGATCAGACAGAGATAGTAGTTTTGGAGTGAACCTTTTCTCCAAATGATGACTAATATATCCAGAATCCAATAATTGTGCCGTAATTTGGAAAGATGTTAGACCGTATGAAACAACAGATAGAATGGCAAATCCATGCGAACCAGGTCTCTGATAAGTACTATAGGTTGTATGAGAGCAAAGTGCTGAACCAAAATAGTAAATATTTCGAGTACCGAGTTTAATTCTAATGCTGTTTAAACAATCTACTACCTCTCTTTGCGATGTTAATCGGCTAATAATGTAGGATTCACTTCACCCCGGTGGGGTAGGCTAGTGGAAGTCAATTTATTATTTGATTCTGCAGGGTACTTTCGATGACAGAATTTATTACTTGATAAGAAAATCGACCACCATTTACCACCAGAAGAAATAATAGTCTAATGATAGGTACTATGCTCGCTAATGTCTGACTATTGCAAAACAGGATGTGTCCTGAATGATCAATGTGTGTCAGTCGAGAAAGAATGAATTTGGAGGTATAATGACGTAAACCCAGTTTGATAAACGGTAAAATGGATATATCCTGAAGGATATACTTTTACAACAAATATTGAATAAATTGATAAACAGATTATGTAAATAATAGCTTTCAAATGGATACAGAATGAAGATTGGTTGACAGCAGATTTGAGTCTTTAAATTATAAATATTATATAAAAGGTTTGGTACTCTTCAATTAAACAAAATAAATTGGATAATAGCCCTTTGGAAAGGGTCATAAACTGGACGACTTAAACAAGAAGAAACAAGTTAATATTAAATGGTGATTTAGAGAATAGAACAAATTAATAATTAAAATTACTCTCAGGGGGTGGTTTCGCCTAAGGAAAATAGACCTTTTGGCTAAGTACAGCGTGGATGGTTAAATTTATTTAATACTATAAAATTTAATTATGATAAATTTTGTACCCTTAAAACTATAGTCATGACTTTTCTTGAATGGACGAATTTATGCGCTGTACAATTTTCGCAGATTTATGGGGATCCCCTTTTATATATTCGAATAACTTATGTAGACTTTTGTTTCCGTTTTTTGGTTTTTTGAAATATATTCGGCCGTAGAATATATCATTCCAGCTGGGTCCTTCCACGTGGCGAAAAATGTTGAACAGGCTTCACTAATATAATTTCAGGGTTTATTTAAATGAAATTTAAAATCTTAGTATCACAATTATTTTAGGAACTTTGGAACAACTTTTAAAAAACAGAAAAACGAAGATTGAATTACATTAAACAGAAATTAAAGCTTTTGAACAATTAGGTACGTGGACTAGGTCTGTATCCTACCGATGATCCTTGCAAAATGGCCTCGAGTCTTCCTCTTCTAATTTTCACTTGAATTTCTCCTTCAAATTTTATCTCACCAAATTTTCATATTAATTCGGGATTGGTCCGATTCTGTGACGTAACCAATACGCTGAATGGGTGGTGTCACTGTGTCCAACTCTAAAGCTTTTAAATAGGGCGAAATTCCTGATTTTAAGTTGTTCCAAATTATCATTTAGTTTTCATAATTATAATAATACACAAATAAATAATAGAATTCGTCTATGACGATATGCATTCAAAATTGGCTTCAATGAACAGCTAATGATTATAGAACATAGACATGCTTGTATAACATAAAGTAGACATAATATAAGAATATATATGCTTATAACAATAATGAACACCATAATAAATAAATATTTCTTCCTCTTTTTGTTTATATGGTTTTTCATATGCTAGAATATCGACCCTCAATCATCATATATTGCTAAGCTAACTTGTTTATATATTTTTAACAAGTATATTTTTTTTGGTAGTTCAAATAAATAAATATTCGGGCCTATTTGGCATAGAAATGGAAGTATAAAAATGAAAAAGTTAATAATATATAATCTTTATGATTCGATCTCTAGTCGAACTGCCTTCTCAATTTGCTACTTGTTAATGAGTTAGCTTTGGTTTGTTTTAGGGTTATGTTTTCGTTTCCAAAACTAACCTTCAAATATAACTTTACTGTTCTAATCCATAGACATATAAACATATACGGTTTTTTCCATTGACTAATTTTTTGGAAGGCATATTATTACAGATTTATTTATTTCTTGCTTTGTAAGTTAGATAACAGTCGTCTATCTACCTCAGATAAGATTGTATTGTTTCTACAGTGATAGAAATTATTCCGTTCTCGTACTAGCCTATGAACAAATTTATTGTGTATTTTGAGGACTGTACAATCATTGGTACATCACAGATTATATGAGAAAAATAAGCAAGGATAATGTGTGTTTTTGATATATTTTTGCCAGAAAAATTTTTATCAGACCTAAATGGACAAACTTTGGGAAGTTTTAATAATGGGAAGTATGTTATGAGATGTATTCATCAGGAGGATAAACCATCATTGTTACTTCTGGATGATATAGCAAATAAGATGAGAAATAAAATGGAATAGGCCTATTTCTTAGCTGTATACAAATCAATTCTCTATATTAAACTATTATGAGTTTTTCATAGTGATTTAGTATGGAATTGATATTAATGTTTCAGTTTTGAAATGGGGAAACGTTTTTAGCTAACGCCTGTGCTTCGTACAGCACAAAGATGGGGGTATATGAAGTTGAAAGTTGATGCAACTTTTAAGTTTATATACCTACATCCTCCTGTCAGGTGGAAAGTGAAGCATATATAATAGTAGGTGAGTATAAGATTTGATTTAGTATAAGCTTGTTAGAGCTGCAGTTCAGTTGTAGATAAGTACTTCTTGTTTAATAGAACATAACCTCAAATATGTCTCATTGTTTCAGTTATTCTAAATTCAGAAAGTTGTCCAGGTTATTAATGGGAATAACTTTTGATGAGTTTACAGAATTGGCTAATAGCATTAGATTCTCACAATATTGTGTTGAGAATGATAGTAGAGTTAAGGATAATGATGATAAAGAATTGTCTTATGATGGTAAATGGTCAAATTAAAGTTCAAAGTATTCAATCTTATCTGAAGTGTATGAACTCTTAGATATTGGATAGCCCAAATTACAAACGAGAGCAGAGGACTGTCGATATATTTAAAGAGCAAAATATTGAATGATAATATGCTAGAATAAAGAGAGCAATAATTAATAGATTGAATGTAGTAAGTAATATTTTCAGCATTAAATTTATACCAGAAGTGATTTATTTGGTTACTCACCAGCAAGTAGTTTTCTTCAAATACTAAATACCAACTTACTCCAGGAATTGGAATTGGGTTTGTGGCAGGACAAGACGGAGTTGGGAAAAGGTGTTGGCTTCTCTTGTACATCTGCTACCCCTATCCGATGTATGTTAATTCTGGCATCAATTCAATTACTGATCAGTCCGAAAATTGCATGGAAGATAACTTTACTATATTGACTATTACTTTACACTGCTGTACAATTCTAAGTCCGATCGCACTAGTTGAATATTTCAACATATATATTCACAAATAACAAGGAAAAACTGTACTTTTCCCCAACTTGGGACAGTTAATATATCGATAATAATTTTAACACAACGACGAACGTGTAAAATTTAATTTCAACGGCAACAATTGAAAAAACAGCCACGATCCTGTTTTTTCACTGTTCGACACGAGCTGGAGACTTCAAGTGATGCTTATGCGATAGAAATCTAAATACTAACTTATCTGCTAGGGCGCAGCAGCTGCCGGCCTTGCCACTCCAACTACCGCGAGACTTAAAACTTATTTAAAACTAGATTTAATCTAAATACGCTAAAGGGCGTCACCAGATATTTTAATTGAGGAATGTGGACTTTTCCATCAAACTGATGAAAATGGGTGGAGATAAAAGGTTGATGACTTGACGTGGGTGGAAGTAACAGGTCAATGACCCCTGCTGGTCCCCCACCCCTTGTTGGTGGCGGGGGGGATTTGGCCTTGGCGCTGGTCCCCAAGTCCTGGGGACAAGGCCACGCCCATATGCTGCTCCTGCAACTATTCACTACTCGCATGCAGCTTTACTGTGCTGAGGGGTTTGGAGGTTGGAATGGTTATGTTCCATGAGCGATATTGGGGGTTGGCAGTCCACTGACCAATCCATTGTTCAGAATAACAATGAGGATAGGCAGATGCTATGAGTGGGAGGTCTTGGGTGTCATTCGTCATCAGGGACAGTGACAGAGGCAGCAGGCCACAAGCGTATGTGTTTTCGCAATACATTGATGATGATTGAATCAGTACCTATCACTATGGCCCGGTGCACACTTGCATCATCTCTAGTCGCAGTTTTACGACCAGAGCGACAACTAACTGGCGTTCTAAAAGTTGTTAGAAGTTTAAGGGTTCCAGACGGAGCAGTGCACATTACAGTGTCGCACGCCTGCTCAAGCTTTGCCAACATTCTGCTGACGCATGCCAGCTGCCACTTTCTTTAAGTCATGGCGGGCAAGCTGCATCTCACTCTCTACTTCAAAAACCTTCAATTCGTAAGAATAATGATGGAGAAATTGTGTTTTCAGATTAGGATTCAGTGCCTCCAAATAAGTCAAATGGCCTCGTGGCTATCAAAAATTATCAAAATTGAAGAAGTTCTGGCTCTATTGGATAATAAAGCATTCTATGTATACAGTTCTCAATATTCTTTTAATGTTTTTTCCAAGTTTCATTAAAAAAACTGTCCTATGCTTCGAAGCTAATCTAAATACAATAGGTAACATACTTTGTTATTGCATTGAGGTGAAAGTAATAGTCCAGCAATAATATTGTACTATTATTAAATTCTAAGAACTATTATTCAATAATAATAGCAGAGGTCTGAGTAGTTTCCCATGATTTTTTATATTCTCATTGTTACTTGACTTCATTTATACTTCGTATTTCTGTTTCCTCCAATTATTATTATGAAATATAGGAGCTTCGATCTAATTGGAACAATAGATCTTTTGAAATAATATATATATATATATATATATATATATATATATATATATATATATATATATATATATTATAATATATATATATATATTATATGGTAAATATCAACCTACGAATATCGGCTAGTCGGCTAGATTGATGTTGAATTGAAATCCAAAAGTTCTTGGTAATGCATGCTTCATTCAAAAGGAGTTTATTTTCAGTCAGTTTGTCACAATTTAGACATAATTATTGTGCTTGTGCTCTAGCATGTGCTGAATTTGTGTCAGTACTGTTCAGGATTCTTGTACTACAAGAATATAATACTTTTTTTGTTGTTAAATCAATTTATTAGCAAAGTCCACTGCTCTATGATCTTTCACTTGGATTTCTAAGTTTAGGAGGAAGAACTAAAGGAGGAAGGCTCTTCTCATCCAGATCATACTGTCACAAAGTGAATTTTTGTGACGGATGGAGAGCTGTCGTCCAGTGTAAAATTAGCGAAATTATTCTATTTTAGATTAGGAATAGGATCGACTGCCGGATATATTTTGTTAGATTTGTAGTTGTGTATATGCATCATCACCATCGCCGTCGACCCCTATAAATCATCAGCAACAGATTCATCATAACCAGAAATTTCCAGATCTTGTTTGCCACTCTGAGCATTCTCGTATCTTGTATTACATTAGCAGCACCCGTATCATCAAAACAATGAGCGGCTACCGAGTCGGGTCGGTATCATTCTTCATGAAATTTCTGGAATAGAAAGATTGTTTACCGGCCTAATTTAGTGTAGTAATTAGTATCATTGTCATCATTAGCTGCACCCTTAACATCAGGAATAGCTGAGTCAAACCCTGTCACATGACCAGTGGCGTGATCGTCTTTTCAGACTCCCATTGGTCAGCAATCTCTTTTCCCCCGGCCTCCTAACTTTCAGCGACCCGGTGCTGCTTCAAGAAGACCTTTGAGAGAGGCAGTTGTTCAGTGGTTGAGCGTGAGATCGGGTCGCGAGTCTCCTCTCCTTACAACGTTCCCGATACTAACTATTTATAGGAGAATTATCCTATTTTGCATTAACATAGAATATTGTAGGACAAGTTCAGGGCAACTCAGAGTTAGAATTCTCCTGTGGGTTTTTCTTTTTTGTCAGCAATTTTTCCTGGATTCGTATCACTGGAAGTGAAGTTTCTACAGAGAAATTGCAGGTGGCAGTCAACAGAATCAATGTTTGGACAAAACACTGGCTTATAAAATTGAATGAAGCAAAATCAGTTCAAGTCAACTTTACAAACAGAAGAGTTCAATATATCCCCCTTAACACTGAATGGGAATATTGTACCCTAATCCAACACTGCAAAGTATCTGGGCATTACGCTGGATGCCAAGCTTAGATGGAAGGAGCATGTGAAGGAGAAAAGAGAACAACTTGGCATAAAATTCAAGAAAATGTACTGGCTACTTGGGAGGACATCAAAGTTGTCAAATTATAACAAATTGCTTCTCTACAAGCAGATTCTCAAGCTGGAGTGGACCTATGGAATTCAACTCTGGGGCTGCACCCGACCATCCAATATTGACATCATCCAGTGCTCCCAGAACAAAGTACTCAGAAGTTGTGTAGATGCTCCTTGGTACATCAGGAACTCTGATCTCCACCGCGACCTGGGAGTGGCGAGAGTCATCAGTGAAATCCAAAGATTTGCAGAAAATCATGAGAAAAGACTTGTGAACGTGGAAGCAATCCAGCTGCTCAACGTGCATGGAGTAAGAAGACTGCAACGCAGAAAGCCACACGAATTAGTTTTGTGCTAAAGTGTTCAATTGGAAGTGCAAAGGCAGAATACTGTATCCTTTCATGCTAAAAATAATCTTTATTTAATCCTTAACCAATATAGAAGGCTTAACCAATGGGTTTTACCTTCACAAACAATATTCTTATCAATTTATGTCAAAATAGAATAGCTTATTAGTCTTTAACTAGGTGCTATAAAAGTCAAGGAAAAAAAAAACTGGGAGTGAACGTGTTATCCTTGGTTTGAAACCTGTAAGGGATCTCAAGTTTGTGCTACAAATGGTTGAGTGGCAAATTTAGCTAGGCTTTTATAGCAGATTATTTTTGAGGGCTTAATTCTTAAGTCTCGACTCTGTCACTTCATGACGTTTAATTTTAGTGCGGGAATTTGTTCTCTATTCTCCGTATTTGGTTCTGCAGTGATTAAGGTAACTGTATATTAGGACTGGTCACTTGTAGGCATTTCCTCTTCTGTGATAAGGTAATCTCAGTTTAAAGGGTGTATTTTCCTTATTTAATTTTCATATCATAAGTGGCCCTGTATTTTAACTTATTTAGCAAATTCAGACTTGCTGTAATTCCAAGTAGGAAAAGCCCAATCCTTTTCTAGAGAACTCAGGTGCAGCTTGAGCTCGTCCTTGTCTAAGTTTCTAGACTGCGACGTCCTTTCTCTTTCTCTCTCTTAACTTTCCCTATTATATAATCCTTCTAGCTCCCAGGTACAGCTTGAGGACTTCCTCGCCGAAGTTTCTAGACTGCAGCATCCTTTCTCTTTCTCTCCCTCAACTTCCCCTATTCTCAAATCCTTCTTTCTCTCAGGTACAGCTTGAGAACGTCCTTGTTGAAGTCACAGACTGCAACGCTTCCCGCTCTCAGGTACAACTAGAGAACGTCCTTGTTGAAGTCACAGACTGCAACGCTTCTTGCTCTCAGGTACAGCTTGAGAACGTCATTGTTGAAGTCACAGACTGCAACGCTTCCTGCTCTCAGGTAGTCTACAGCTTGAGAACGTCCTTGTCAAAATCCCCAGACTGCGACGTCCTTTCTCTCTCTCTATCAACTTTCCCCTATCCTAAAATCCTTCTAGCTCTCAGGTACAGCTTGAGGACTCCCTTGCCGAAGTTCCTAGACTGCGGCATTCTCTCTCTCTCTTCCTCTTAATTTTTTTTAACCTGTTTAGCGCGAGATCCCAGTTCCAGACTGGTGATCGTTCTCGTCGCGGTCCTCAGACCAGCGAGAGGTGTTGGAAACCTTGTGTAGAGCAGGATCTCAGTCATCGATTAGAGATCGACCCAGTCGCGGTCCTCAGACCAGCGAGAAGCTTAGGAGAATCCTTGTAAACCTTTCCCCATCCTCTCACAATAGTTGACATACTGACTACTAATTTAAAAGCGTTTCGGACGATTGAGAGTGATTCCCATACCCTTAAGGGCAGTCACAGATTGGCCCTTAATAACCGGCGCGCAGTCATCAGATTAGCGCGGAAATCCTGTTTAGCAGTTTCAGAATTGCTGAAAATCCTTTCGCAGCTGCAGGCTCGCGATTCAAAAATCTGACACCCAAAACCTCATCCTCTGAGCTTTAATTATCATGAAGTTGAAATAGATATACTATCTTTAGCTAGCAGGTTCAGCTTGCTGAGAACTATATCGTGATTCACAGATCGTGATTTATTGAACAAAACCCCATTAGTTACAGGAAGGAGCAATCTATTAACGAATCTCCATTCCCCAGGCCCGATAAAATATTCCCTATACCTCAAACTCGGTATACCATATCCTGTACCTTATACCACTTACGCCTCTCCAATCATATTAATCTAATACCGGGTGCGCAGGTTCAGTCTGCACACCGACAGCCCGCAGTCACAAATTGCGAAAACCGTAACAAAATTCTATATCATTCCTTGTTCGACACCATCCCGAATTCCTCCACCTACAACCTTTATTCCGGGCTTGCAGGTACAGCTTTGCTCGCCGTCAACTCGCAGTTGGTTCAGATTGCATACTACCTTTACAAATATAATTATTTGTGGCGATCTGATATCAGGATCCGTATCCTTGGTTAAAGTTACCTCAATTTTCCCCAACACCCAACCTGAATTCCAAGAGCTGAGGGCCGAATTGACCAACAATGGCACGGGCACACACTCTTCCCTTCAAATTGAATACCTCTCGCCGAAGACAGAGGGTGAAGAATCAGGATAGGGGGAGAAGTGTAGATCTGGTATCCCCACCAGTCAGTACGGTCACCAACCCCGACCCATACCCAGCTGTAGCTAGTCCGCGTCGTAGCAATACTTTGCAATTATTAGGAAACCTAGAGGGTGGAATAGGACATTCTAATAATACATAACCTTTGGGCAACATAAAAATTTTTTCAAGATTTTTGAAGAGAAATAGAACAGGATCAGCCTAGGTTTTCCTCCAATGTCATAACTATTATTTATGATTAGGTGAACTTTCTACCTAGAATACTAAAGTACTATTGTTTCTCCTTCCTAAGTATTCTTCTTTCTCTTTCTCTAGTATTCTTCTTTTTCTTTCTCTATTCTTTCTCTCTCTCTAGAATTAGTAGTGTAGTATAAAAATACTAAAGGAGGAAGAACCCCTATCCTGATCGATCCAAGAAAGAGGACTTGGCTCTCAAAACCGGACTCACCTATGTTCAGGTAATATTGTAGTGATAATTAAATATTTGAGATTCACTACTTCAAATTCAAGTGGAATACAATTGGACATAGTTTTTAAATATTGTAAGGAATTAGGAATAGGCCTATTTGTAAAATTCTGATTGAATAATATTAGTAAAAACTGGTTAGAATATCAATACTGGTTAGAGGGATAATGTTTAGAAATTTACAAAATTCCCAAGTTAGCTACCTATTTAATAACTATTCTCTTATTTAACACAAAGCATGTACAGTACAATTTCTCACCCACAAACATGGTGCCTCAGTCTGTGCTTGGCAATTAAAGATGACAGAGCTCTTGGAATTGTATCTGGAATTTCTAAAATATTGTAAGATTTACAATATATTGTAAGTATATTGTAAAATATTGTAAGCAACAAATGTTAATATAAAAATAACGAAGCTTCAATGGAGAATTCCCTATATTACTTTAGAAGATCATGTGAGGTTGAAATTTTCGAGATTGCTCGATGCTGATACACCGCTGAAGCTGAGCTTTTGTCATTAGGAGATTTCAGAATTACCAAATTTACAAAATAGCACTGTTCATTCTTGGGCAGTAAAAACTGCATCCCATCTTGACACACCAATTATGTTGTTTTAGCATTTCAAACAGATCGTAAGAATAAAATTAATAAATCAATCTCGGAATTTGATAGTTGTAATATTCAGAATGCAAAGGTCTACTTGAACTCTGACTATTTTCCTTATGAAAACCTCCTTGGTAAACAAGAATTGATGTACCGTATGTTTTTGGATTTTTCGTCGGCATACTATAACCATAGTATCAATACTGAGCTTGGAACAGAGATTGATCCACACAGAAAATCCTCCACAGATATTAGAATAGATATGGAATTCAAGGAAGCTGTACCTCCAAATACCTCCGCTTATTGCATTTTAATCAGTGAACGTATCATGGAGTACACTCCTCTTACTTCCATGGTGAAGGAATTTCAGTAATTTCTTGTATTGCATTTTTCAAATTTTACTCATTTGAGGTTTTAGCTTTTAATTCTGAGAAGAAAACATGCTCTATCGGGATACAGTGTGATCTTGATGAGGAGGAGGAAGACAGCATCTACTATGACTCAAGATGTAGTACACCTATAATGTCTTCCAATACTGAGAAGAAAACACAATCTATTGGCACACAGTGTGATCTTAACGCCGAACAAGACTTCTTCTGCTATCACTCAAGATGTAGTACACCTAAACCACAGGAGGAGGAGAACAGAGGACAAAGGAGGACAAAGGAGGAGGAGGAGAATGGAGGACAAAGGAGGACAATGGAGGAGGAGAAAACAGAGCACATCATCGAACAGAAGGAAGAAACTCTCTCCTGTAAAAAATTCGCAACAGTCGACATTCATTGGTTCAAGGGAAATTCTAATCAAATTATCGTGAAAGAAATCGGAATCATAGATCAGGTAAATAGCTCTGTTGTGTTGCATTTCAAGTCGCCATTTGCAAAGTCAGAATTGAATGCTAAATTGCATAAGCAAACAGCATGGGCAGAGAACAAATATCACAAAATACGCTGGGAAGATGGTCATTTTATTTATACAGACGAATTATTGATATCTTATCTTGAAGGATATGATAAAATCTACACAAAAGGTACAGAGAAAGCTAAGTTTCTTAGAAGGTTACACAAAAACGTATGTTGTTTACCAGATGAAATTGAGAAACCAAATTTCAACTACTTTACAAGTTCTTGGTGTTATAATGCCTGTGAAATTCATCATCACAATCCGGGCGGCCGATGTGCGCTCTTCGAGGTTGTTCATTATAATACATCGATAATGAAAAATATGGACTCATCTCCAAATTTCATGTGCGAAAACAATAGAATGCTTAGCATGAAACATGTCAATTCTATTCAAAAACAGAAAAGAAAAACTTTGCAAGATATGGCTTTTTCTATAACGGACAAGAAATTCAATGTGTTTATTGTATGCAAGCATTGAAATATCATACTGCTTGTGTATGTTGCATTGGAGGGAAGGGGCAGGAACCATTTAATTTCTCTATACTAGTACCGACATATTGTATAGTTTCTTTATTCACTCATCATGGACCCGTGCAAGTGGATGCAAGCTGATAGTGAATTGGAAATGAGGTTAGAACAGTGTATTGATTGGTATGATGCCTGTGAAATTGCAATTAAACATTCAACTCATGAAAATCATCATTTGGTGGAACAACTAAAAGACATTTTCTTAATCACAGTGAATTTGAACGATATGAATGATTATCTATGCTATTACAGACCTCATAAACTGTCTGTTGGTAGACTGATAAAAATTGAAGAGGAAGTGATGAACAATTGTAGTGAATTGTGTAAATAAATTTCTAGTGTATACTCGATTGTTTCCATTTCCCATTGTACCTGCAATGTCTAGGTTCAATTGTTCAGTAACACTTTGTTAGTTGAGCTGTAAAGATCTCACATGTGTTGAAGCTCAATTCTATTTATAGAAGTGTGTAGTATAGTGTGCAGATACAAGTTCATTCAAATAGTTTCTTATCACGTTTTACCTGTACATACACTCAACTGAGAAATATGGTTGATTGATATAGTTTTTCAAAGTTCAAGAAACTATCTTGTCTCTTGATGTCAATTTCATCCAATGAATTTGATCTAATTGCAAAGAATATTAAATTTTCAACAGGTGATGAGGTGAGTGATCTTGCATTAACAAAAACAGAAAATCTCCACTTTCCAATTTTATCTGAAATTTTTGAATTACTCGATATACTAGAAACTGGACATTTGCATTATGGTTGTTCAAATAATGATGGATCATTAGCTATTGTTAATAATTCTAATGATCTCTGGAAATGCTTATATGACATTGCCAATAAAAAATGTGAAAGATCATAGATCACTCTCTAGAGAGTTTAAAGATACATGTCTACTAATGTGTGTGTGTGTATTTGGATATACAAGTTCATTCTATGCATTAGCTATGATTGAGGAAACATTAAAAATATAATGTTCGTTGTGTGTACAACCCACAATTCTGTATGTGCTTCACATCATTGTCAAGTACATGTTTCAGTTAAATCTGAGAGTAAGATATTCATTTCACTTAAATCTGGCAGAAGTTTGTTTCACTTGAATCTGTCAGTAGATTGCCTCTCTCTCTCACACATATCTCTCTCTCTGCTTCATCATCAAATAGAGTTTGACTAAATGTAATTGAGCATGACTGAATGTAATTAGGCATGACTATATTAACTGGAGCATGACTAGAGAGAGAGAGAGAGAGAGTATCATCGTTATCATCTTCTTCTCCACCATCTTCTTCTCCTTCTTCTTCCACCTCTCCTTCTTCTTCCACCTCTCCTTCTTCTTCCACCTCTCCTTCTTCTAGAGAGAGAGAGAGAGCTTCTTCTCCTTCTAAGGGGCGGCGGAGGGGGCAGGAGTGGTGCAGGGGTGGTGGGGGGTACATGGGATGAGTGTGTGAGGAGGGGGAGGGGGGGGGAAAGTTGTAAAAAAGCTTCCCAGTACATACAAACTCATACTACTTATAATATATCTATATATACAAATTTACAATTCCAACAAGTGATATCAATCATCTGCATTTCTTCAAGTGAATGAGTAACACTACTGCAAAAAATGAATATAAGGTATAAAGTATCTGACATATATCAAGAAGATTTAAGATCAACTTCACATCTAAAGCAATCTACATTCACAAGCAATCACGAATATTTTAATTTTATGTCAATCTACAATCATCACTAAATAACTGGAATTTAGTTATTCAGTCATTTTTAGGAAATGGAATGGCTTTTTCAAAAATTCATACCCTAAAGCTGTGCAAAGATTGAAATTAAACTTTCTACTGGTGATATTTTACAAAGCTTTTCGATTTGAATATTTTCAAGTTGAGCATTTTTTGTAAAATGAATAACTTTCTCAGAAATCTATATTTTCAGAAACTTTCTGTTTCACTCGAGACTCGATTAACAATACCATGAAGTACCGGGGTGGCTTTGAAAAGCGGGGTGAGTTTGAACACAAGATCAGACCTTTCGTTTTCGTTCGATATCAGATAAACTGTTCAACATATAGAGTCGATCTTGGTTTTATAAAATCGATTTTTTCCCATAGAATCGATTTTCACAATAGTTATATCATTTAGGTCGACTATTCCACTGCCTTCACGATTTCAAGCTTTCAAATAGTAGGTCCTTTTTCGAGTTGCCTTGAAACTTTTATATACAGACAATATTTCAAGAGAAGCTATGAACATTGATCTAATGTATTTGAATAACGCTTATTTTCATCTTTCAGAATATGTGAATAAAAATGTTTTGAGAAATTTATTTTTCACGCAATGAACGTTTTCTCCAAGGTCTGTCATTTGTGGGGTGGGATTGAACAGCAACCAGCTGTTGCCTTTTGTTGTGTTCAACCCAGTTGCACAAAAGCCAGTTGATTTTTAGCAGTGATCAACGAGAATAAACCAGAGGAGGCTTTCTTGATAATACAGCTTTTCTGATTGATTCTCGTGGAATTAATCATGATTAAAATTCAACCGGCTGTTGTGCAAACTGCACTTTGTGTAAAAGGGACAGACCTATTTTTACTTTCCTTGTCCCTATTACCATTACCTATGGTAATGGAAAGTATTGCTTTCCGAAAAAAATTAAGGTACCCCAATTTCTAAATTTCTATACGTTTCAAGGTCCCCTGAGTCCAAAAAAGTGGTTTTTAGGTTTTGGTCTGTATGTGTGTGTGTGTGTGTGTGTGTGTGTGTGTGTGGTGTGTGTGTGTGGTGTGTGTGTTGTGTGTGTGTGTGTGTGTGTGTGTGTGTGCGTGTGTGTGTGTGTGTGTGTGTTGGTGTGTGTGTGTGTGTGTGGTGTGTGTGTTGTGTGTGTGTGTGTGTGTGTGTGTGTGGTGTGTGTGTGTGTGTGTGTGTGTGTGGTGTGTGTGGTGTGTGTGTTGTGTGTGTGTGTGTGTTGGAACAAGGTATAATACGGGGAGACAATCAAGTATACACAGCACATTAAGGGGAGGTGTGTACACTAAGGAGACCCCGTAGTGTCACTGCTCAATTTTAGTAAAAATCACTTCTACATGCTTAAAACCATGTAAAAACGTAATAAAAAAAAATCTCCCCATTTTGTTAGTACTCCACCTAATTGGGATACACTCCAGTTTCCAAAATTGCCACCACGTTGTGCTACGATCGCTAATACACACTTACACAAAACTCATTTACGGATTGAGCATACAATGCGGGGTACTTGCATATCCCTGCATATCTCCATTGTCTCCTTCACAGTTCGAAGTAACTGGTTTGCTATGGGGCTTGCCGTGAATTTATGAATCAGCAACTTATCTCCTTTTTCGTTCAGACTCATTGAGTCACAGCTTAGCGAATTCATAGTTTATTTTTCTGTTCATCCACTTGAGACATGAGAAGGGAGCGAGGAAACATGCTGCCAGAATGTATTGTGGTACTGATTTTTTAGTTATTTGGTACAAATAGTCTGAAAATGATTCTTCACAAAAAAATACCCTCTGCTAACCTTACAGTGTTAAAAATACCTGTTTTTTTCTCCATATAACTCAAAAACCTTTCATAGTGAAAAAATCCAGAACTGTTTCCAAGTGAATAAAATCCTCTACAATTCAACGCCAAATTAGGTTCATCACAATCAATGGTGACTTGGTAACACAATTTCCCGAGAATTTTCCGCATTGAATTTGGGCTATTGCTAGAATGATGCGAATGGGAGGCTTGTTAAGATTCAAGAATAGCACGTCAGTAAGTTTATATTCTTGAACAGGCTTCACTGAGAATTCACTTACTGTTTTAGAGAAGCGGATGCCTCAAACTTTGCTAACCTAACATTGTATCTCAAGATCAGGATAGCCTATGATAAAATGAAATTTGTCTTTCAGTTTCTCTCCATATTGACATTTTCTTCTGTGTCTGTCAATCCTCGCAAAAACTCTCTTGTAAACCTTGGATTGAATATTTTACTTGTGTACGGCATGCTCACTTTTTGTGAAAAGACGTTGTTCCGGAGAAAAGATTTAGTAATCATACCCTGCTCAAAAAAAAAAAAAAATAGTAGTCACAACACCTTTTCCAATTTTATTTGAGAAAGTAAAAAGTTAATTTGAGAAAGTATCAATTGTATTTGAGAATAGTCACTTGTAATTGAGAGAATGTCAGATGTAGCCTAAATGAGAATAGTCAATTGTATTTAGGAAGTCATCACACATGTAATTGAGAGTAGTGAATTGTATTTGAGAAATCGTCAAATGTAAATGAGAAGATATCATATCATGAGCAGACATTTGAAAATGAGAAAATTTTCCAATTGACATGTCGTGACTCTTCTGTAGCCTACAGTACAGGTTTGATTTGAGCAGGAAAGGATACTGTACTACGTACACAGTATTCCATAGGCTTTGTATGTGTGAAATTATTATTTTCAATTGTGAAATTGAGGAGCTGGGTAGAAAAACGACCCGAGGCCACTCGTGTCGTTTTTCCGCAACACGCTTCATTCTATCCGCCATTAAATTCTGAACAGATTGGTACATAAAATGTTGTTGTATCTTGAAAAATGATTGAGTTGTGAAAATTTTTTGTTTATGTGGCAAACCTGAAATTATTCAGCTGACAAGCTGTGAGCCAGCAGCCAGTGAAATCCTTATTTTGTTTTCTTACAAAAGAAGAAGCTGATTGATTGATTGATTGATTGAGTACTTTGTAGATTACTTGTACTTATGTAGATTACAGTATATACTGGCTTATACACTCGTATACAATAGCTTACAATACAGCAAAATTATAGATGAATTTACATAATATAGACTAAGAAAATAATTATTGAACTGTATATGATATGGAAAAAGCAATTTGGAATAACTATACAAGATTATATTGTAATGCATCTACATAAATTGGCGGAGCTTTGGACATATCAATGTCCATTCTTCGGAAAGAATATTAAAAATATCCTCCCAACTAACTCTCTACCAATGAATGGTATAAGAAGATCATTAATACATCCAAGGGAACCAATTATCCTCTAGATGATGAAATAATGAAGAAGACGCTCCTGAAGAAGAATCCGATGCTGAAAGCATTGGGTGTATGAATTTCCCGAAAATCAGAACAGTACCATGTAACATTCCAGAGTCTTGATCATGGGAAGAAACGTGTTCAAGAAGAAAATATCATCTTCAATTGTTCACTTCTAAATGACATTTTTTAGATCTTTATTACCTACTTATTAATTATCCAATATCATGAGCAATATATTATCATTATCACTACTCTTGATACGGGTTTTTCATCATTTTATTGAACCTCTGAACATGTACAACCAGGGTTATGGAAAAACGACCTGAGACAACACACCTTATATCAATTAATATCAGTTAGCCTTGGATTACTGGCTAATTATGAATAATAGCATTGAAAATAGTATAAAAAGATCAATAAAGTTCAAATACTTGCAAGAATATTGCATTCTGATGAAATAATGAAGATGTGTACTAATATTTCAAACTCAATTTACACAAAACTTGATTTTTTGACTCAGGTCGTTTTTCCACCCAACTCCTCAATTATTTCCCCTGTACTGTTCACGAATGATTAATGAGAATCATTTCTATGTATGTATTGGCAACACGACTTTTGTCTCCAAACATTTGAACTTGATGAAGATCAAATTCTCTATGTTCACGGCGCAATTGAACTTTATCATCAATCAATTGAATTTCTTGATCAAGCAATTCGGTAACTCTCCATGGATTTTGGGGCTCAAAAATATTTTTTTATTTAAAAACTAAACGTTTCATTTGAATATAAAATATATTATCATATTATTTTTTATGAGTACAGTTATGGAAAATAAAAGTATTGGTTTTTTAAAATCATTCCCCAATTACAACTGACAACTTTTCGATTTCAAATCGTATGTTCTCAAATTAGGAGATGATAGTGAGCTGTTGAACGGAGCGGTCGCAGAATTGTTTTGCTCTCTTATCTCAAGTTTCCGGACGGGTCGTGCTTAATCGGTTCATTTAGTGCATGTTAACCTAAAACGTTCTTTCGTAATAATTGAATTATCAATTTGTTTTTTATTTGTGAAATTGTTCTCAAGTGAATCGAAATATTCGAAGCTGAATGAATAAGAACAGTATCTAACAATACTTTTCACCGGACGATAGTGCTAAGAAGAGTCCTCGTGCTAAAAGTTCGCCTGAGCTCGAAGAGATGGAACAGAAAAAGCGTGCTCCAGACCCAAGTGTTAAAGCTTCCGGTAATGTGAACTCAGACTTTATTGAATCACTATTTGACCGTTTTGAAAAGCGGTTTAGTAAGCTTGGATGAAAAACTCGCGCTGCTAGCTACAAAGGTGGATTTAAATGGTCTAATTGAAAAAGTGAATAAACTCTCTGTCGAGAATTAACAGTTAAGAAATCAAATTGTTGCTCAAAAATTCAGAATAATCTCATAATCAGGAAGATGGAAAATTTTGAAAATAGATCGAGAAGGAACAATATAATTTTTCGCGGGCTGAAATATGAATGTGCAACAGTGGATTACGTGAGAACTGTCAAAGACTTTTGTGTGAGTCATTTGGGGGCACGAGCAGGTACCTGGGTTAATCGAGCACATGCATTGGGCAAGAAAATAGATAACGGGCCAATCATTGCGCATTTTCCGGACGATCAGGACATCCATTTCATCACGAGAAACAGTAGGAAGCTGAAGGGTACACAGTTTGTGATTCATAAAGACTTTGCTTTCGACACAAGAAAACGACGATCAAAGCTTTTCCGGGTGCTTGGCGAGTTGAAGAAACAAGTTCCGGGAGTGAGAGGAGAGTATCGGTTGAAGTGGATCGTTTAATCGTAAATAGTCGGGTTTTCACGCTGGATTAGGAGAATGGACTGGTCTCGGAGGGAGAGGATGGGCTGCAGAAGATCGGGAGCATGTTCGATGAGAGTGTGATGCGGGCCGTGAGCGGGAGCATGTGTGATGAGGAGGAGCGAGGCGGCGAGGACGAAGACCGCAACCGCTGAGATAACGCCGTCAGTCCGTGTGAGAAGGGACAGTTGAGTATAGTAGCGTACAATGTGGCTGGATTAAGTGGTAAGATTGTTCAAGTATATAATTTTATTTGTAATTATGATGTTTTTGTACTATTGGAGACGTTTGTTGAAAGAGGAAAGCAATTGTATTTTGAAAACTGTTTTCCAGATTACAATTTATACTGGGAATTCGCAGTTGGAGAATCAAACTGAGGTAGAGCAAAGGGAGGAAAGTTAATAGAAATTAGTAAAAGAATAGAGAGTTTTTGTAAGGTAATCGATGCGCTTGAGAGGAAAGTTATTCACATGAATGCAGGACAACGGGATGAATATTATATAGTTCCAATTTACCTGAGTGGTGGAGGAGACATGGAATGGGAGAGAGAATTCAATACATTATGGGAGTTTATGATAGTGCAAGAGCATAATAGAAATAATATGATTTTAATTGGAGATTTTAACGGTAGAATAGGAAATGGACAGGACATGGCGGAATTAACAGATGTAATAGAATTGGGAAATGCACTGAGTAATAAGCAAGAGTCAAAGGATGAGGTGATTAATATGAAAGGTAAGAAAATATTGGAGTTCTGTGAGGTTTTTAATTTCATCATTATGAATAGAAGGATAAGTGGAGTTAGGTGGGGAGACTTTATTTTTATAGGCAGAGGGGCTTCCGTAATAGATCTATGTTGCATGGCTGTCGAATTAGCGCAAATAGTTGGAAAATTTTCTATTGTGCCAGAATTTTTATCTGATCATTTCCCAATTGAAGCTACGCTAATCACGGTTGATACTCTAGAAAGAGAGAGCACAATTTTACCACTCTTACCGAAGTTGAAATGGAAGGGAGCGAGGAAGAATGAATATATATCTAAACTCACCAATGCTTGTAGAGAAATAAATGGTCTTCCCCAAAAGTAGTGAGGAGACTTATAAAGTATTAAATAATCTTGTATATAGAGCTGCAAATTATGTGCCCCAACTTGATAGAAAGAGAGAAGGATGGAGAGAAAAGTGGTTCGACAAAGAGTGTGCGGTTATGAGAAAGCGAGTGTTCAGCCTATTGAATGTGTTTAGAAAATCAAATTCGGAGCAGGTGAGAGAAAATTATATGAAGGTAGTAAAGGAATACAAACTGCTATGTAAGAGTAAAAGGCAAGCGTATTACAGCGATAAAAAAGAACAATTCAGAAGAGTCAAGGATTCCAGTGATTTGTGGGCTCTGATAAGAAATTCAAGTGTAGAGAGTTCAAGATTTCGGGAACTGTGAGTGCTGAGGATTGGGTTGAACACTTCAGACGAGTGTTTGGATCAGTTTGCGGGGTAGTCACATATTATGCGGCGAGGAATGTTGAAGATCAAACTCTTGACAAAGACATAGATATGAATGAATTGGAAGTGCCTTCAAGACAATGCGCAACAATAAGGCTCCAGGTGATAACAGAGTTCCTTAG